>NC_069500.1:1160880948-1161075948 GCF_027579735.1 Bombina bombina | reverse complement strand
GTATGTTTATGATGTGTTTATGATTATAGGGTTGATCACAATCCTTTTGAAAAGCTTATCAAATGTTTGAGCATAAGTATCTATGACTAAGGCTGTGTTGCCGAAACACGTAAGTTGCATGCTTTACCCTGCAAATTATTAATGGATTAATAAAGATTATTTTTCTACAGTTTTTATACCAGGTGTACCGACAATTGACTTCATTTCGTGCATTTTACAATTATTAAAGGGACATTAAACACTTTGAGATGGTAATATAAAATGATAAATTGTATATATATAAAGCAACTCTGCAATATACTTTCATTATTTATTTTGTCCTCTTTGCCTGTAATTCCATTCTGAAATTGTGAGCTTTTCAGTTCCTGTTAGAAATGGAAGTGCAGAACACTGTTAATTCCAGCACAACAATTGGCTGCACACTCTAGTGACCTATTTATAACGGTCCCTAATTGGCCACAGCAGAGAAGGTAACACAAGTTACAACATTGCAGCTCCCAGTGTTTTATAGACACTAAAACTTTACACGTATTTTGTCACTTTTTAAACAACTAATGAAACTTTATGTATTAAAAAATACATCTACATGTTAGTCATGGACTAATCTTTTCGTTGAATGCATCATTCTATCTAGCATGTATTTAGTGTTTAATGTCCCTTTAATGGCAAATTTTGTAGAAAAATCATTAGATAAACTTTTTTGAAAAATTGTGATTGACCTCCTATATTTGATCTTTGTTACCCATACTTAATATACATACAAATATGAGTGTGTGTGTTTATGGGTGTGCGTGTTTGTGTGTATGTGTGTGTGTGTGTAAAGGTGTGTGTATGTATGTGTATGGGTGTGTATTTGTGTGTGTGTGTGTATGGAGGGGTGTGTGTGTGTTTATGGGTGTGTGTATGGGTGTGTGTATGTGGGTGTGTGTTTGTGTGTTATGGGGGGTAGGTGTAGGTGTGTATGACTATGTATGTATGTGTGCGTGCATGTGTGTGTGTGTATCTTTTTGTATGTTTATGATGTGTTTATGATTATAAGGTTGATCACAATTCTTTTGAAAAGGGTATCACATTTTTAAACTACAAAAAATACACATGGTCTTTAATGGCAAATTGTGTAGAAAAATCATTAGATAAACTTTTCTGAAGAAATGTGATTGACCCCTATATTTGAAGCAATAACAATTTGATATGAAATAGAGAAGCCCATGAATAGAACAAAGGAGTATTGCATAGAAGACACTTTGGGGTTGATTCCAATCCTTTAGAAAAACATGTGAACTGATTTATCTATAAAGATTTCCATTCCATTGAATTGTGGTTTTCTGTCAAAAAATCATTATAAGTTTTACTAAGGCATTAGGAGCAACCTCTTTTTGTGCGGTGGAAGGACTCTTGAAACTGACGGCTAGATTACGAGTTGTGCGTTAAGTTAAAAAAGCAGCATTAACAGGTCCTAACGCTGTTTTTTTACGCCCGCAGGTATTAAGAGTCTTGCAGGTTTATGGGCCCCGCACACTTTTTGGGCCTTAACGCAAACCGACTTACATAAACTTCGTAAACCCTTTTTTCTATGGGACTTCCATAGCGCTGGTATTACGAGTCTGTCCTGGGAGGCCAAAAAGTGAGCGGTACACCCTCTACCTCCAAGATCCGCAACGCATTTTAAAGTCAGTAGTTATGAGTTTTACACTACAACGCCTTAGCATAAAACTCATAACTAAAGTGCTAAAAAGTACACTTACACCCATAAACTACCTATTAACCCCTAAACCGAGGCCCTCCCGCATTGCAAACACTAAAATTAAATTATTAACCCCTAATCTGCCGCTCCTATAACAATCATATTAACTCCTAAACCGCCGCACTCCTGCATCACAAACACTAGTTAAATAATATTAACCCCTAATCTGCTGTCCCTAACATCGCCACCACCTACATTATATTTATTAACCCCTAATCTGCCGCCCCCAACGTCGCCACCACTATATTAAATTTATTAACCCCTAACCCTAAGTCTAACCCTAACACCCCCTAATTGAAATATAAGTTAAATAAATCTAAATAAAATTACTATCATTACCAAAAGAATTCCTATTTAATTAGCTTTTTATCTGCCTGATGAAACGATCGGTTGTGGTCGAGAAACGCATTGCACATCAATAAAGCGTTCATCTTTTAAAGCTTTTTGGAAGTTGTCAGTTTGCTTGCAGCCCCAGCTCTACTCCATATGCTGCCGGGGAGAATATACGTCCTATCCTGTATTTGACAAACCATACAGGGGAGCAGTGAACTAGCCGCTGTTAAGTGCTAGACTGCCTGAGAGCACTGGTCACAGTACAGTGCATTGGATTCCGGTAAGCGTTTATTACCACTTTCTCACACCCATTTATAAGGGACATACCACACTATGAGGCGCCCTCTTTTTGCTTCAATTTTATAGATTTACCTCACACCGGGTCAAGAGGAGCAGCCTCAGCTTTCAATTTCTACATTGAACCTTAGCAGAGATCCTTACAGCTGAACCACATTCATTTATTTGTGGAAAAGGAACAGTTTTGGAACATTTGTGTTTTATTATACTTATTATCTGTATTTCATATTTTTACTTGAGAGCACACCTCTTTTTAAGATCCCCTCCTGGGTTCTTTATTTTGTTTAAAACTAAGTACTTACCTGTAAAATAAACCCCAAGCTAGCTACAATATAACTAATAGTTACAATGTAGCTATCTTAGGGTTTATTTTTATTTTACAGGCTAGATTGTATTTATTTAACTATTTAATAACTACTATTTTATAACTACTTAGCTAAAATAAATACAAATTTACCTGTAAAATAAAGCCTAACCTAAGTTACACTAACACCTAACACTACACTACAATTAAATAAATTCCCTACATTAAATACAATTAAATACATTAAATTATAAAGTATGCCCCACAGATGCTCAATAGGGTTTAGGTCTGGAGTCATGCTTGGCTAGTCCATCACCTTTACGCTCAGCTTCTTTAACAAGGCAGTGGTTGTCTTGGAGATGTGTTTGGGGGTCATTATCATGTTGGAATACTGCCCTGAAGCCCAGTCTCTTAAAGGAGGGGATCATGCTCTGCTTCAGTATGTCACAGTACATGCTGGCATTCATGGTTCCCTCAATGAACTGTAGCTCCCCAGTGCCGGCAGCACTCATGCAGGCCCAGACCATGACACTCCCACCACTATGCTTGACTGTAGGCAAGACACACTTGTCTTGGTACTCCTCACCTGGTTGCCACCACACATGCTTGACACCATCTGAACAAAATACGTTTATTTTGGTCTCATCGGACCACAAGACATGGTTCCAGTAATCCATGTCTTTAATCTGCTTGTCTTCAGCAAACTCTTTGCGGGCTTTCTTGTGCATCATCTTTAGAAGAGGCTTTCTTTTGGGACAACAGCCATGCAGACCAATTTGATGCAGTGTGCGGCGTATGGTCTGAGCACTGACAGGCTGACCCCCCCACCCCTTCAACCAATGCTGGCAGCACTCATACATCTATTTCCCAAAATCAACCTCTGAATATGACGCTGAGCACGTGCACTCAACTTCTTTGGTCTACCATGGTGAGGCCTGTTCTGAGTGGAACCTGTCCTGTGAAACAGCTGTATGGTCTTGCCCACCATGCTGCAGCTCAGTTTCAGGGTCTTGGCAATCTTCTTAAGGCCTAGGCCATCTTTATGTAGAGCAACAATTCTTTTTTTCAGATCCTCAGAGAATTCTTTGCCATTAGGTGCCATGTTGAACTTCCAGTGACCAGTATGAGAGAGTGTGAGAGCGATAACACCAAATTTAACACACCTGCTCCCCATTCACACATGAGACCTTGTAACACTAACGAGTCACGAGACACCGGGGAGGGAAAATGGCTAATTGGGCCCAATTTGAACATTTCCACTTAGGGGTGTACTCACTTTTGTTGCCAACGGTTTAGACATTAAAGGGACACTGAACCCAGAAATTTTCTTTTGTGATTCAGATAGAGCATGCCATTTTAAGCAACTCTCTAATTTACTCCTATTATCAATTTTTCTTCATTCACTTGCTATCTTTATTTAAAAAAGAAGGCATCTAAGCTTCTTTTTTGGTTCAGGACTCTGGACAGCACTTTTTTATTGGTGAATTAATTTATCCACCAATCAGCAAGAATAACCCAGGTTATTCACCAAAAATGGTCCGGCATCTAAACTTTCTTGCATTTCAAATAAAGATACCAAGAGAATGAAGAAAATGTGATAATATGAGTAAATTTGAAAGTTGCTTAACCCCTTAATGACCACAATGTACCCTATATGTCACTGGTCGTTAAGGGTTTTTTCAGGACATAATGGCACACGTCTAGCAAGAACACGCTATTAATGCCCTCCCTCCAGCAGGCTTTGTGGAATAGAGCAGTCTCAACGCTGGTGGCAAGACCGCACTATAAAACAATCAAGTCCCAAAAAAAGGCCAGCGACATACAGGGTACGTCGCTGGTCCTTAAGGGGTTAAAATTGCATGCTCTATCTGAATCACAAAAGAAAAAATGTAAGTTCAGTGTCCCTTTAATGGCTGTGAGTTGAGTTATTTTGAGGGGACAGCAAATTTACAGTGTTATACAGGCTGTACACTCACTACTTTACATTGTAGCAAAGTGTCATTTCTTCAGTGTTGTCATGTGAAAAGATATAATAAAATATTTACACAAATGTGGGGCGTGTATTCACTTTTATGAGATACTGTATATATATTTATATATAGGTATAGATATATATTGTACCAAAAAACATCATACATATGTAGGAATATGTATTTATAAATCAATTGAACATATTCTGCTACGTGAAGAATATTGGAATGTGAAATATTAATATTTTCATGGCGGCTTTGCGCACAAGTAGGGTGTAGGTTTTTCCCACTTTTTTTACTCCATTGGCTTCTGAGGGGAAGTACATTAATGCGATATTCTAACTTTGGCAAAAACTTTTTTTATTTCAACTTGTAATATGAGCGCTACCCGACATGCACAAAAAGTTTACTTCTAGCAGAGTAAGCACGCAAGCAGGAGTGTTAAATACCGCTCCACTTGTAATCTGGCCCTTAGTTTTTAATTTAGCTGATGCCAGTGTCCCTGGTTCCCATACCACCTGGTGCTTATCAATTTAATCTTTGTGATGGGCTGAAATATCAGTCATAGCGTATTGAAATCTAATCTTATATATTGTGCGTGATAGAAGGAGGGAAAATATCCAATATTTAAAAGTACAGTATATAAACCTAACATTTTTTTGTGTTGTTTCAGACAGAGCATACAATTTTATAAAAGTTTCCATTTTACTTCTAGGGGCTAATTTATCAATGTCTAGTGGACATGATCCATTGTAGTGGATCATGTCAGCCAGACATTGTTGAATGCAGACCGCATATGCTGTCGGCATTTAACATTGCACAAGCAGTTCTGGTGAATCGGTCGCTATCAGTAGGTGTCAATCAACCCAATTGTACATGATCGGGCGGATTGCAGACCGCAGCCTCAGAGGAGGCGTATGAGTTAAGGAGCAGCGGTCTTAAGACCGCTGCTTCTTAACTCCTGTTTCCAGCAAGCCTGAAGGCTGGCGTGGAAAACAGTTACATTGGGGCCGATACGGGGGTTATTAAAGGGACAGTAAACACCAGAATTTTTGTTGTTTAAAAAGGTAGATAATCCCTTTATTACCCATTCCCTAATTTTGCATAGTCAACACAGTTATAATAATATACTTTTTACCTCTGTGATTACCTTGTATCTATGCCACTGCAAACTGCCCCCTTTTTTTAGTTCTTTTGACAGACTTGCATTTTTAGCCAATCAGTGCTGACTCCTAGGAACTTCACGTGCCTGAGCTCCATGTTATCTATATGAAACACATGAACTAACGCCCTCTAGTGGTGAAAAACTGTCAAAATGCTTTTAGATTAGAGGCAGTCTTCAAGGTCTAAGAAATTAGCACATGAACCTTTTAGATTTAGCTTTCAACTAAGAATACAAAGAGAACAAAGCAAAATTGATCATAAAAGTAAATTGGAAAGTTGTTTGAAATTACAAGCCCTATTTAAATCATGAAAGATTTTTTTTTTACTTAAAGGGACACAGTATACACTCATTTTCATATAACTGCATGTAATAGATACTACTAAAAAGAATAAGTTGCACAGATACTGATATAAAAATCCAGTATAAAATGGTTTAAAAACGTACTTAGAATCTTTCAGTTTAGCTCTGTTGAAAAGGCAGTTGGAAAGCCCACTGCAAGTGGGAAATAAGACCCCCCCCCTCCCCCTTCTTTTGCATATGAAAAGACCCTTTACACAAACAGGAGCAAGCAGAAGGTAGCTGACGGTATTCAAATAAAACTTTGGGGTTTGGTTAGGAGTCTGAAAATCAGAGTAATGTTATACATAAATAAGCAAAATTATACATTTTTAAAAAAAACAAACTTTATGGGCTTTATAAATAGATCATCTACAAAACATTTATGCAAAGAAAAAATGAGTGTATAATGGCCCTTTAACTGTCCCTTTAAATCGGCCCCCTAGTGTCAAATTTGGTTTGTTCTGAAGCACTACATGACAGAAAAAAGTGCTGCCATCTAGTGTTTTTTCAAATGTATATCATTTTTGCAAAACTTGTGACATATAGTACTGCAGACACGTGCACGCTCCTGAGCTTACCTGCCTGCTAAACAACAAAAAACATACCAAGAGAACCCAGAACATTTGATAATAGAAGTAAATTGGAAAGTTGTTTAAAATGACATATGATAAACATGGAAGAAAGGTTTGGGGGTTTTAAGTCCCTTTAACTAAATCGTAGGTATGCTCCCTGCACATCTTTATTATGAAAGATATTTACATTATCATGACAGCATTGCATTACACCTATAAATCAATTTCACAACTTAACAAGTTTTTATATTAAGTAAATGATTTGTAATATTAAAGGGACAATCTACTCCAAAATTGTTATTGTTTAAAAATATAGATCATCTCTTTATTACCCATTCCCCAGTTTTGCATAACCAACAGTGTTATATTAATATACTTTTTAATAAACCTTGTATCTAAGCCTCTTCTAGCAGCCCCCTTATCATATGGCTATTTATCTATTGACTTGCATTTTAGCCAACTAGTGCAGTGTCAACCACAACTCCACTGGAGAGAGCACAATGTTATCTATATGGCTCATATGAATTAGCTGTTGCTTGTTGTAAAAAACAAATAAAACAGCATGTGATAAGAGGCTGTCTGTAGTGGCTTTAAACAGGCAGGAATTTAAAGGTTTAAATGTTATAAAGTATATTAATATAACAATGTTGGTGTGCAAAGCTGGGGAATGGGTAGTATATGCGTTTTCTATCTTTTTAAACAATAACAATTTTGGTGTAGACTGAATTCATTTAAGATTATATTAGAAAGCACAATAGAAAAATGACTGCAAGTTTTTTTTTCTTTTTCAAAACTAATCTGGGACTATGCAATAGTTATGTGGATCATTTAACTGGCGTTCAGATGCATAAATTAAATATATTATATATTTCAATATGCAATAAAAAATACAGCAGTTGTAGTTACACAAAGAAATTGTATGTTATTTGTATCTTGTTGCCATGGACATCCATTTGTCCCACAGCCATTTTATCAGTCAAGCAGAAAAAGCAAAAGTTCAAAAGAATTTGAGGCTAAATTATATAATTAACCTTCTACCAGAGTATATACAGAAAATAAAAATAATAATTTGCTATGCATGCACCAAGCACAAGTATTGATACACCATTAAAATTATATATTTTTTGGAACTACAAATGACACAAAGACAAATGCAATATACTGCTTGCATAAGTATTCAGCTTAAACCTTTAGCTGTAATAAAAAGCTTAGGGCCAGATTACGAGTTGTGCACTATCCTTTGCGCAAGAGCTATATTGGGTTTTTACGTTCGTTTGCATGCAAGTTAAATTGCGCTCGTATTACAAGTTGAAAGTAAATGCTAACGTATTAGTGCAAATGTGATTTATGCTAAAATGATTACTGCAACCTCAGAATGAATAAATAGAACATATTCCTCTATGGGAAGAACATTGGAATGTGACATATTCATATTTTTATTTAGCGCTCTTGAGAATATGCATTAGGGTTAGCGCCCGAGTAGGGTGTTAGTTTTTTTTTCCACTTTTTTGCTCATTTTTCTACACATATTTGTTCTAGGTGGTCCAGGTTCGTTGGGTGGCACTTGTGGATTGCAATGTCAAATAGTCCCATAGATTATTTAAAGGACTGAGATCAGGACTTTGACTGGACTACTGTAGGATATTCACACTTTTTTATTAAACCATTCCAAAGTTATTTTTGCCTGTGTGCTTGGAATCATTCTTTAAAAAATATTCAAAGCTTCATTTTTGTAGGTACAAGTATAAAAAATATACATTACTTTCAGGGGTTTAGATGGAGGTAGAAAAGGAAGTTTGGTTACTTTAGTTTAAAGTTACACTGAACCCAAATGTTTTCTATTGTAATTCACATAGAGCATGCAATTTTAAGCAACTTTTTAATTTACTCCTATTATCAAATTATTTTGATTCTCTTGGTATCTTTATTTGAAATGCAAGAATGTAAGTTTAGATGCCGGCCCATTTTTGGTAAACACACTGTGTTGTTCTTGCTGATTGGTGGGTAAATTCACCTACCAATAAACAAGTGTTTTCCATGGTTTTGAAAAAAAATAGCTTAGATGCCTTCTTTTTCAAATAAAGAAAGCAAGAGAACAAAGAAAAATTGATAATAGGAGTAAATTAGAAAGTTGTTTAAAATTACATGCTCTATCTGAATCACGAAAGAAAAAATTTGGCTTCAGTGTCCCTTTAAACAAACATATTAGAGCGTATTAGGTTTATGCATATCTTATAAACACATTCCTTTCTGGACAGGCCTCTTGTAATATATGCTAATTCCTAGTTAATGTGTTGCATCTCTATACAGATGGAGCTAAGACTCAATGAGATACAAAACATTTTTAAACAAAGAGGTTATCTAAAGCATAAGTTAAGGCACACTAGGATAATTTGCTGAGTAATCAAAAGAGGATAGGATGGAATACCGTTAAAAGGATGACCTTTGGTGAATGACATACTTAAACAAATTACTCTACACGACATATGGCGCACTCTGCACCCTACCACTAGGGACTACTCCTTTTACTCAATTCCCCACAATAGCTACTCTAGGATTGACTATATTTATACAGACTTGTGCGGTCTTACGATCACACATAGAAGTGAAATAGGTCACATAACCTGGTCTGACCACGCCCCGGTTACATGTTCCATCCTTTGGCCCTTTGGCCCGATATCCCTATTACACATCAAATTTGGAAATTAGATGAGACAATTCTAGACAACCCTTTGATCTCTCAAGATATTGACAAAATTATGAGGGAATACTTTGAACTTAATAAAAACCCCACAGTCTCCTCAGCCTTAGTGTGGGAAGCACATAAGAGTGTAGTCAGAGGGGCTTGTATCAAACACAAGGCACTTCTCAACAGGCAGTACAGAACAAAATTTAGGGATTTGCAGTCCAAATTGGGATCCTTAGAAAAATCGCACAAGGCAGACCCCACACGCTCCGACATTAAAACACAGTTACAAGAAACCAAAGCTGAGTTCCATAAGCTAATAACAGAATCACATAAAAAATGGCGCTACATTTGAGACAACACCATTATGAGGGTGGAAATAAACCGGGCAAAATACTTGCTAGAACCCTAAAAAAAAGGCAACTAAGATCACACATCCATTCCCTCAAATCTAAAGACGGTCATGCTCTGCACAGTAGTGCCCAAATTGCAGCAGAATTCCACAGGTACTACCACGCCCTATATAACATACGTGATAAAACATCTCCATTTTCCCTAGTGGACGATGTAACCTATCAAGAGACTTATATTAACTCCTACTTGGCAGAACTTGATCTCCCTAGTCTAACTAAAGAGGCGTCGGAGTCTCTGGACTCCCCAATAACCACTGAAGAACTGTTTGAGGCTATTAAACAGTGCCCTAATGGCAAAAGCCCAGGCCCGGATGGGTTTACTTCTGCATATTATAAAAAATATAAGGAAGTGCTGGCGGGTCCACTCTTAGATTTGTTTAACAGTCTCCGAGATGATCCTAAATTATCTCGGGTCCTCCTGGAAGCCCATATTACAGTTATACCGAAACCGGGGAAGACAGCAGACTCTCCTGGCCATTATAGGCCTATCTCCCTAATTAATTCAGATATGAAGCTGCTTGCTAAGATATTAGCGACTAGAATAAATAAATACCTCCCGGACCTAGTTTGTAATGACCAGGTGGGCTTTGTTCCTGGCCGAGAGGCCAGGGATAATACGATTAAGGTGACACAGCTGATCAACCATGCCAGGGTGTCGGGTCTCCCTCTGGTCCTCTTTTCTACCGACGCAGAGAAGGCCTTTGATAGAGTTGATTGGCTTTTTCTGCGTCGGGTCTTGGAGAAAATGGGATTTGGTCAAACGTTTTTGAACTCAGTTTTCGCCCTATATTCAAACCCCAATGCTAAAATTAGAATTAATGGTACATTGTCAAAGCCCTTTGACATTAGCAATGGAACTAGGCAGGGATGCCCACTGTCACCGATATTATTCGCCTTATCAATAGAGGTATTGGCTCAAAAGGTTCGCACCAATCAGCTTATTGCGGGAGTGCGACTAGGCTCCGAGGAGTACAAACAGGCATTATATGCAGATGATGTCTTATATACTCTGACTAACGCTGCTGTATCCATCCCTGAACTTCTGACCGAGCTTAGAGCTTTTGGAAAAGCCTCAAACTTCTCTCTCAATTTAGGAAAATCAGAATTACTAAATGTCACCACAAGTCCACAAATCGTGCAAGAACTGCAACAAACATACAAACTTACTCTGGCAAATAAGAAATTGAAATATCTTGGGATACATATAACATCTGACCCCGCTGATCTCTTTAAATATAATTATGCCACACTGAAAAGGGACATTGCAGCTGACCTATCCTCTTGGAAAAATAAACATATTTCTTGGTTGGGTAGAATAGGGGTGATTAAGATGAATGTTTTGCCCCGAATTCTATATCTTTTCCAAACCATGCCCATAGCACTTCCTAGAGGGTATATGGCTCAACTACAAGCGTTAATTGAACAATACATTTGGGCTAATACAAAACCCAGAATACCTAGGCACACGATGTATCTCCCAAGGGACAGAGGGGGTCTGGGATTGCCGGATCTCTTATCATATAGGAGAGCGATAGGCCTACAAAGAATAGTGGAATGGGCACAAAATAAAGATTGCAAAGCATGGATAGGATTAGATAGACAGATTTTTCAACTACACAATATGGGCTCTCTAGCCTGGTTACCTCCCTCCAGCCGCCCCAATAGGGTCTCCCAATACCACTTAACAGCAGAAACACTAAAAAACTGGGATACTATTTTGGCGACATCTACACACATATCCACAAAAATTTCCCCTTTAATGCCAATATTTGAACACCCCGAACTACCTCATCACAAGCTAGGATTTGGAAAAATCAAAACTTACCCCATGAGAGTGGGTTCTGTGTTTGGTGTGATTGTGAACGGAAAGGTAATTTCCCAAGCAGCTCTGCAGGAGTCGCAGCCCTTACTGTTCATTTCTTGGCTACACTACAATCAGTTAATACACTTTATTACTGGGCACAAACGAAAACAGGACCTTGGGAGACCATTGACTCCGTTTGAAACTCTATGTGTGGCGGAGAACATGCCGCGGCACTTAATTTCCCTCCTATACAAACTGGTCGTCCAACAAGGGACTGATGTACTTCCGTCTTATGTCATGAGATGGAATGAGGAGTTGGGGCTGGAGCCAGACTTAGAGTCCTGGTTAAAAGCATTCAGGCTGGTTAAGAGGTCCTCGGTGTCCGCAAACATCCAAGAAACACATATTAAGTACATGAGCAGGTGGTATTTAACTCCTTCCAGATTGCACAAAATATATCCTACTGCTAGCCCCATGTGTTGGAGGGGGTGCGGCGAACGTGGCTCCCTCCTCCACATATGGTGGTCCTGTCCATGCCTTATATCCTTTTGGGAGGGGGTCAGAAATAAATATTCGAAACCCTAAATCTTACACTGCCAAACTCCCCTGAATTTTTACTCTTTTTGGCTCTGCCAAAAACACAAAGCCAGACACACCAAGCGCTACTACTAATTATGCTTACAAGTGCAAAAAAATTGATCCCTAATAAATGGAAATCCCAAAGCCCCCCTACACTAAGAGAATGGTACACGCAAGTGAATGAGACCCTCCTTATGGAACGTTATTATTTCTTAAAAAATCATATATTAGATAGATATGAAGCTATACTAGCACTTTGGAATGGTGTGATTTAGCCCTTATCTAAAGGGCAATATCACATAGCCTACCCAGGTAACAATGTCCCCCCCATCTCCCGTGTTGTGTTTTTTTTTTTTTTGTTTGTTTTTTTCTCTCTCCCCCCCTCTCCCCTTCTCTTCTCTGTCACCTTCTTTGGTCCTGCTGTCTCTTTTCCTTTTTCTGAAAGTCCTTGTTTTAGGACACTCACTAACATTTTCTTTTCTTTGAACAACCAAATCCCCCTTCCCTTACATATTGCACTTCTTCTTTTCCACACTTTAAACAATTAGGCGTTACTGTTGAAAATGATTTGTTTTAGTACTTGGACTCTCCCGCCGTGATGGATGGGTTGGTTCTCCATGTATGCCATACCTTGAAGTGTATCTATATCTATTGTATCACAAATGTTAAGCTATCTTTTTTGTTTATGTACCTGTTTGCCGATATGTGTCGGTAGAGTTTGTGATTGTATACATTTTTTTTTTAAACACTTCAATAAAGCTCATTTAAAAAAAAAAAAAAAAAAAAAAAAAAAAAGGATGACCTTTATAAGTACATTCAATACTTTAAGTAAGGATATACATAGAATATTGACTAGACGTTGGCATATATTGCAAGAGGCCTATTCATAAATAAAAGATTTTACTGATATCCCTAAGTCTGCTTACCATAAAGAACGTACTTGTGGGAAAAAGGTTGGTAAAGGAGATATTCCCCTTAGTGGTTATGTTCCATTTTTGGCAAGCCCAAGAAGGGCCCATGCTTGGATTGTGCACATTGTAATAGTGTTAATAAAGTAGATGAGAGATCCCATCCATACACTGGGAGAAAATATAAGACAAGGGTTTTTTCCCCCTGTAATTCATCTCATGTTGTGCATTCCCTTAAATGCCTATGTGGGTTATTATACATAGGAGAGATGACCCAGTGGTTGAAGGACCACGTTGGTCAACATAAATCCAATATCAGGAATCCTGACCTAAGCCATCTTCCATCATCCAGCTAGATAAATGGTTTTAGATAGTGCTGAGAAAAAAGTAAGATGGGGTGATAGATTAAAATAGTTCTTACATAAGGAAGCTAAATTAATTTGGATGCTGGACACTATGCAACCTAAAGGAATGAACAGATAATTTGATCTTAACCACTTTACATTTGAATAATCATCCTTATTAATGTTAGGTACTGGTTTATCAGTGTGATGTTCGCACTAAGTTTTTAGTTTAACAAAGGGACAGGTGCCCCGAAACATTGCGTGCCATTCTTTGATAAAGCTTCTTCATCATTTTGAATGATTGCATATTTGCCTTGGTCTTAAAGAGACACAAACCCAGAAATGTTCTTTCATGGTTCATATAAAGCATACCATTTTAAACAACTTTCAAATTTACTTCTATTATCCATTGTTGAAAAGCATATCTAGGTAGACTCAGGAGCTGATAGCTAGCTGCCATGCACATATACCTCTTGTGATTGTCTTACCGATGTGTTCAGCTAACTGCTAGTACTGTATTGCTGCTCTTTCAATTAATGACACCAAGAGAATGAAACAAAATAGATAATATAAGTATATTAGAAAGTTGCACAAAATTGTATGATCTATCTGAACCATGAAATAATTTTTTTTGGTTTCATGTCCCTTAAATGAGACCGAATAGTTACACAAAACAGGGGGTATAGGTGCACATCCACATTTTTAAACATTGCAGAAATTGCCAGCAAAAATAATATATGCTTTTATATTAAAATTGGCCATATTCTGCTTAGCCAGTTACCAACTTGTAAGGAGTCCAAATGTTAAATGGTCCTAATACTACAACACTTTGCCTTTATGCACTGAATCATTCCTGTTTCTTCTTCTAATAGAATGAGAAGGTAAATGCTTATAATGCTGTTTTTAATGTTAGTTTGTCTGGCATTTTTTTGGTTTTGCATAATTTTGGCCTAGAATGAAGAAGAAATGTGAGGTAAATTAATTTCTCACAGAAGAAAGTGGATGCAGCTTATACCATCTTCAACAACAGGATTCAAAAGATTCATACACTGAACATCATCAAAGTGCAAAAATTTGCTCCATTGAAAAGTTTCCATTCTCACGGTACAAAACGTGATCTACTTTCAGGACAATGGCAAAAAAAAAGCAAAACAAAATAAAATTTGCAACGTCCACTTTAAATAGTCTAACACATGGATATTTTTATTTATTCTTTTTTTTTTTGGTAAGGAATATCAAGAATTTCTTTCACCTAAATTGATGATTATTTTGATTCCCATCTTCGGATGACCAAAAATACAGTAACAGATCCAGAAATGCAACAAATACAAAGCACCAAAATATATTTTTTTCTATTAAAAAAACAAAAGTGACGGATGAGTGGCTAGCTCTGTGGAATCTGTAAATGTTAACATTTTCTTATATACAGTCAAGAATTTTTTTTTAATCTTTCAAATTATTGGGAGGTACAGATTACATCTTTTTGAGGTTCATTGGACTAAGCAGTGGATCATGATTTTGCAGATGTTGTAGTATTTTGTCCTGTTTTTAGTTAGAGGTGCAAGACTTAAATACAACCATTTCTGTTGAAAATTGTGCCAATGGCACAAGGTATATTTGTGACTCTTTATTTATATTAATTCATTGTCATAGGCTAATTGCCATTAGTGCTGACAGCTTGTCATACATTCAAGACGTTTCAAAATTAGATCAGTCTTTCAAAAGTTTTCTAGTGCTAACAAAGCAGATTTCTTTTCTGGAGACAAGCTTGGTCATAGTGTTTCTGCTAGAGTCCCAAGTTTCCAAAATTGTGCAAGAAGTTGATTATCTATAGCACATGACAATTCATTGTGCAGGGGATTGCATGGTGTTGGGGGGGGGTTTGATCTCAGATTATTTGACGCTATTGTTATGTGCATGGTTACTCACAACACTATTGCATTTGCTGTTCTTTTCCCATTGGAATTTTAATCCCATAGACATGTTTAGAAAATAAATTAATTTTATCAGATGGGGGTTTGTGGTTGGTAAAGCACAGGTATACTAATAGAAAGAAGTTTCCTGCAGGCAGACTGGACTGTCAGCTATACAGAGGCAAGGTTAGGAATCAGCAGAAGATTTAAGGGTCTCCTCCTCCTTATTTTATTTAGTTTGAGAGCTGTGGAACCCCTTCTGTATCTTCATTGTATTTGTATCCAATACAGCAACTATGGAATCAATGCTTGATGTTGTCTGTGTCCTTTTAAGAGCAGAAATCCACCTCAGAAATATTTCTAAATTCACATTTAGGGTTAGATTATGAGTGGTGCACTAATTGTAGTGCACAAGTAATATGAGGTATTTATCTGATTTTTGCGCGCAACAAAAATAGCGCGCATATTATGAATTGAAAGTAAACGTCTTTGTTTGAGCTCCAAAAAATTGAACGTATGTTGGGTTAGCACAACTTCATAGTGAGACAAGTTGCACAAAATACATAACAAATACAGTTAACAGTACATTTACATTCATATTAACAATGTCTAATAAAATTATTTAAAAAAAATTGCATTAAAAAGTTATAAGGGCTCAAAGATATGAGGTCTCAGGTGTTATAAAAAGAAAAGGCCTACATAGGGCTTTAACTTAGAGATACATATATACATGTCTATATATGTATATGTATGTATGTATATATATGTATGTATATATATATATATATATATATATATATATATATATATATATATATATATATATATATATATATTTATATGTGTGTATTGGAGCCATTTGCAGTCAAGTAGCTGACAACATAATAAAATCATATTTATGCAATATTCTTATTTTATAAATTGTTTTACTATGTATTAACTGTAAATATTTCACATTCTAATGTTCTTCACATAGGGAAATGTGTTCTAAGTATTTTTAAATAGATATTGCATTAAAAATGTTATAAGGGCTCAAAGATATGAGGTCTCAGGTGTTTATTTATATATATATATTACAAAAATCATCATATAAATATATATAGAAATATTGTTTTAAGAATAAATAGAACATATTTTTGTATGTGAAGAATATTAGAATGTTAAAAAATTAATAATTCATGTCTGTATGTTCTAAGTTCAACTTGTTGGGCGCGTTGTTTTTTTTTGCTTGCACACAATCTTTTTACTTTATACTTATAATACAAGCACTACCCAATGCGTGCAAATAGCCTCAGTCTAGAGAAGTTCACGCACATGTGGGAGCACAAAAAAGCACTCCACTCGTGATCTAGCCCTAAACCCCTGAGTTATGGATGCATTCTATGGAGTGTTTTTTTCGCAAGTATGTTTTCTAGAATTTCAATACAAAGGATGGTTTATAAAAATAGAAGAATGTTTATTAAAAAAAAATTGGAAGGTAACCCAACTTTAAGCTAAAATATGAATCTTCCATGGGTGCTTTAGAATAATTTATACCTTCCCGGCAATAACTTTTTTCCCATAAGGGATTCAAAGGCGCTGTTGGGCAATGGGTGAGTCTTATGATTCCTACATTGCCTGTGAGAACTTATTTTTCAGATTTACTTTTTCAGAATTATTGACTTTTTCCCACTTGCATGCTAACAGCGATTGACTTCTCCTCTTTGCGCGAGTCGGGTAGCGCTTGTATTTCAAGTTGAAAGTAAATGGTTATCACTTGAGGAGAACTTAAAAAATTGCTATCACGTTAACATACTCTCCCATTGACTTCAATGGAGAGAAAAAAGTGGGGGAAAAAATGACACCCATACTCACGCTCTAACCTGAATCACTATAACACTCCTACTATAATAACCCCTAAAGTGCCACATAGCCCACAAACTATGTTCCGACTACACTATTAACCCCTTAACTGCCACATCCACATTGCCAAGTAACCTACACTATTAACCCCTAAACCACCACTCCCCCTGCGTTGAAAAGTAACCTGCACTTGTAAACCATAAACTGCCACAGCCTCCATCGCAAAGTAGCCCACTAACATCTTAACCCCCTAACCTAACACCCCCTATGTTACCCCAAAATAGACTAACCTTACCTTTAAAAAAAAATTACCTTTAAAAAAAAAAAAAAAATTACCTGAAAATATAAAAAAAAAATAACCTTACCTATACAAAAAGCAAAACTATTATTACTTTGAAAAAAACTCCAAACATTACAAAAAATTCCTAAGTTTACAAAAATAAAAAACCTAACATTGCAAAAAATAATAAATTACCAAAAATTAAAAAAAATTATGCCTATTTTAAAACGTTACTAACAAACAAACAAAAAAAAACCCTTTTCTAACACTAAACTACAAATATAGCCCTTAAAAGGGCATTGCTCTAAAGTGTGTTAGTTCTTTTTTGTGAAAAAAACACTACAAACTTTTAACATTAACCCCCACCCCCAAACAAAATATATCTAGAAAAAAACTACTCAAAAAAGTACCCTGAAAGGGGCATTTGACTGTACATTGCTCTTAAAAGGGCATTTAGTTATTTTGCTGCCCAGAAAATAAAAAAATAAAAACTCTAATCTAAAAAAAAAACACCCCAAAAAAAGAACCTAACACTAAAACCCCCAAAATAGTATTCACCAAAGATGAATCTGGGTGGCAGCGCTCCATCTTCATCCTGGTGGCGATCTTTTATCTTCATCCTGGGGGGTGATACATCTTCATTCCGGCGGCACTCCAGCTTCTTATCTTCACTGCGGCTGTGGTCTTCATCCATCTTTGGATATTCATCACAGATTCACAGATGGTCCTCTTCAAGCGGTCACCATCCGAACACTGAATTTTTAATGCGAGGTACTCTTTTATATAGGGGTACCCTTGCATTCCTATTGACTGATCTTCATTTTCAAATTCAAATAAGCCAATAGAATGAAAGCATTTTCTATTAAAAGGTTTGAGCAGTAAATGTGATTGCGTTCGAGCGATCGCATTTACTTTCAACTTGTACGAGCACATATTACTGCTCAATGCTACCCATAGAAAATAGGGGGAGCGTAAAGTACTGCACGTTAATGGAAACAAATTTGTGGCAAATTTAATAGCGCACCCCTTGTAATATGGATTTGAGTTTATAAAACACCCCGATCTCTCAATCGCATTTACGTTCCTTGCACTAATGATACCGCTCCACTCGTCATCTAGCTCAAAGTCTAGCCCGTTGACTTTACATTATCCAGCATTCATACCGATTATCTGGTGTTTACTTTTTTTTATCCCATATTCATGCTTACAAATAACTGAATAGTTCCTATGAGTAATCAAATAATCAAGCGCCAAAAAAACACAAGCTTCCACCAAGATTTACCAATCACATTCTAAAACAGTTAATAAAGTCAATAGGGAGCACCAAAAAAGTGGAAGCGTACAATAAAAATATAAATGTATTAATACATAGAATAAATCCTATATGTTAGATATGGGCAACACAATGTCATTATATGCGCATATATTAAAAGCAGAAAAAGGATATCCTTATAAAAAAGAAAATAGAATGTGTCAAAAAAAAAAAATAGAAAATAGAAAAAATCCCACTATAATGTGTCCAAATAGTGTCCATAAAAAGTAATTAAAATGTGTCATAAAAATCTCTGATCTTGTGTTTAATATAAATAACTGTAGATAAATTGTGAGCACTTACCAAATTAAACCGATGGCCAATCACAAGATAAAAATATGATATGGTCAAAGTTGATGTGTTTCGGCCCTTACAAGGCCTTTTTTAAGTCTAATGGTACATTCAGCCTATTGGCACTCCCTATTCACTTTACAAATAAATTAAAACCACACACTCTAAGGAAAACCACATAAAGGCATGCTTGACACAATATGTTCTATTGTTGTGCGATATGGTGCGATAAGCTCCATACCACACAAAAGCCAAGGCCTGACTTGACGTGCTCGTGCACGTTTTCCCCCATAGACATCAATGGAGAGAAAGTGTTAGAAAAATACTAACACCTGTGATCGCAGAATGGCGATCGCTGTAACGCAACCCCATTGATCTCTATGGGGAAAATAAAGTTATATATAAATCTAACACCCTAACATAAACCCCTAGTCTAAATAACCTGCCACCCCCCGACACTAATTAAAGTTGTTAACCCCTAAACCACGGTCCTCTGACATCGCCAACACTAAATAAACATATTAACCCCTAAACCGCCAGCCCCCCACATCGCTACTAATAAAATAAAGTTATTAACCCCTAAACCTGCCGGCCCCCCACATCACTACTAATAAAATAAAGTTATTAACCCCTAAACCGCCGACCCCCCACATCACCAACACTAAATAAACCTTTTAACCCCTAAACCTTTGGCCCCCACATTGCAAAACACTAAATAAAACTATTAACCCCTAAACCTAACACCGCCCTAACTTTAAATTAAACTTACAATATAAGCTATTAATTAACCGAACATTACTATTTTGAAAAAATAAAATAAAATAAAAATAAAAAACCTAAATTACAATATTAAAAAATCATAACACTACAAAAATATTTAAAAAACCAAATATTACAAAAAAAACTAAAAATATGAAAAATAAAAGAAATCTAAGATTACAAAAAATAATTACAAAATTATCCAAAATAATAAAAATCAAACCTAATCTAATAGCCCTATAAAAACAAAAAAGTCACCACAAAATAAAAACACCCTCTAATCTATCAATAAACTACTAGTAGCCCTCAAAAGTGCCTTTTGTAGGGCATTGCCCTAAGTTAAACAGCTCTTTTACCTACAAAAATTAGTCTAAAAAAAACCTAAGCTACCCATTGCCACTAAAGGGGCATTTGTATGGGCATTGCCCTTAAAATGGCAATCAGCTCTTTTGTGCCCATTACAATAAAAAATGCCCTAATCAAAAAAAAAACACCCAAAAAACTAAAAAAAAAAACTTAGACTAACCCCAGAAAATCTACTCATTGTTCCTGAAGTCCGGAAGTCCAGGCGGAGCAAAGTCTTTATCCAGGAGGCGAAGATCTTCTTCCAGGGCGGCACCATCTTCTATCTTCTTCCCGGAGGTGTGGAGCGGTTTTTAGCAATGCACGGATCCAGAACACTAGTCCTGGTCCTCTTTAGCCGCCGTGGTCTTCTGCAACGTGGATCCTCATTTTTATGCGATCGTCCGCCGCACACTCAAGCTTCAATGCAAGGTACCCCTTTAATATTGGGGTACCGTTGAAATTTCTATTGGCTGAAATATTCAAATCAGCCAATAGGATGAGAGCTGCTTAAATCCTTTTTAGCTGATTTGAGCAGCCAATAGAATTTAAGCAGCTCTCATCCTATTGGCTGATTTGAATATTTCAGCCAAAAGGAATGCAACGGTACCCCAATATAAAAGGTAAAATATAAAAGGGGTACCTTGGATTGAAGCTTGAGTGTGCAGCAGACGATCCCATGAAGAAGATGGTGATTAAATGCAATTCTACTTGAATTTTTAAACTGCATCTTAAAAATGGTTCTCTAGACTCAAACCTTGCTGATTTCTGAAATATATCAATTTTAAATGCAAGAAGACTTATTCACAATTGGTCAAATTAATTTATCTTATTTTTTTAGTACCTTTTATTTTCATTATTCTAACACTATCAAATTTGCAATGCTATATATTTTGTTTTCTTAATACATACTGGCACTGTAAAAAGGTTTTATTTAGTTATATAAATGCTCACTCTGTACTCACAAATCGGGTGATAGATCTCCTTAGAACATGCATCGTACCTTTCCCTCGGTCATGTAATGCTCTTGATTATTCACAGGCCAGAATTCATGGCCTTTTGTTCTGCCATATAGAGAGTGAAACAGAATAGAATTTAGTTTCTGACCTCAATTACAAATAACACCATCAACTCTCTAAACATCTACTGTGTATATAACCTCATTATTTTCTTAGGGAGAAAATGTGCTGTAAGTCACTTGGTATAGGACAAACAATCACTTTGTTAATGACAAAGACATAATGAAGTGAGAATGATTGTTGCATCCATCTATTTGTTCTCTTTTCTGACATGGAATAAACAATTCTGGCAAGTAAAGAAAGATACATTACATAGATTTTTCAATATTATCTGCAATGTCTTTGTATAAAATACTTGTCTCCAAATAATAAAGGAAATGAACAACTCTACATTCTAAAGTTAGGTTAATGTGGAACAAAAACCATGGTCCTTTCAGATCTTTCAGATTTTGCCATGGGAAAGCTTCAGCAAGGTAAATTTTTTAATTTTCTTACTAATGCCACTCCAAGCCATTAGAAGTGTGGGAGATTTATAGGGACATGAAACCCACATTTTTTTTATTTCATGATTTAGAAACAGCATGCATTTTTTTAATTTACTTCTATTATCTAATTTGCTTCATTCTCTTGATATCATTTGCTGAAAAGCATATCTAGATAGGCTCAGTAGCTGCCTATGGGGGGCTGCAAATAGATTCCTCATGTAATTGGCTCACCCATGTGCATTGCTATTTCTGCAACAAAGAATATCTAAAGAATAAAAGCAAATTGGACCCAGCGCTACAGAATTTTGAGGCGCTATACAAATAAAATATAATAATAATAATAAAATAATAGAAGTAAATTGGAATTAATAAATTGTATTATCGATCTGAATCATGAAAGAAAATGTTTAATTATTTTAATCAAATGTGCAATAAATTTGAAATATCTATATTTCCTACAGTTTGATTAGATAAACATATGAAAAGGAAACAGTAGCTGCCAAAGGTAAAGGTAAATAGATTGATTACTACTGTTGCTGTGTGTATTTGATGTCAGTTTCTTTGATATTTCAGCTAACCTGTTCCTTTAATTTTAGGGTTACATTTTAAAGTGTATTTGTTAAATTTACAAATGCTTAAAGGGACAGTCTAGTACAAAATAAATTATAATTATCCAGATAGGGCATGTCATTTGAAACAATTTCCCAATTTACTTTTATCACCTTTGCTTTGTTCTTGTGGTATTCTTAGTTGAAAGCTAAACCTAGGAGGTTCATATGCTAATTACTAAGCCCTTGAAGGCCACCTCTTCTCTCAGTGCACTTTGACAGTTTTTCACTACTAGAGGGTGTTAGTTCATGTGTGTCATATAGATAACACTGTGGTCATGCACGTGGAGTTCCTGGGAGCCAGCTCTGATTGGCTAAAATGCATGTCTGTCAAAATAACTGAAATAAGGGGGCAGTTTGCAGAGGCTTAGATACAAGATAATCACAGAGGTAAAAAGTGTATTTATATAACTGTGTTGGTTATGCAAAACTAGGTAATGTGTAATAAAGGGATTATCTATCTTTTAAAACAGTAATAATTCTGGTGTAGACTGTCCCTTTAATTGTGATCATTAACAAGCATTCTAATCTGAGTGTAAGTTTATTAAATTCAATTAAAAAAAGATAAAAAATTGTGGGGCAATTTATTTGACAGGTTTTGGAGTATAAAGGTTTTATGTGTATGATTCTGAACACAGATTGTCACACTGTTTAAAAGACCTTTCCGAGAACCCTTTTAACAGATTGGATTAGAGCCCAGTATTCCTATTTTTCTAAAAAAAAGAAAAAGAAAAGAAAAAAAAAGCCTGTCTTCCCATTTGCCAATGAGCATGACACAAAACATTACAATACAGGTGACATGTTACGTATAACAACACACTCCTGATATGGGAAACATTCCAATTTAGGACATTAGTCAGGTCAGCTTTCAAATAAAGCTAAATATTTTTGAAGTTGATATGTTTGGTGGTCAGTGAAAAAAACAAAAAACCCATTAAAATAATATGATCAAAGTC
This sequence comes from Bombina bombina, assembly GCF_027579735.1. Classification (NCBI taxonomy): domain Eukaryota; kingdom Metazoa; phylum Chordata; class Amphibia; order Anura; family Bombinatoridae; genus Bombina; species Bombina bombina. The sequence continues at coordinate 1,161,052,683 of NC_069500.1, read as the reverse complement.
TGTCAAGAAAGAAGGGAAGATTAATCCATATATCATGTAAACTTCAATTGCACTCAAGATGATTGATCCTGCAGTATAGATTTATTTTTCAATACACATTAAGACTGTACACTAGGAGAAGAAATCTATAATTGTTTAAAAGATCTGTGCACACTGATATAATCCACAGAATTATCTATACTTTCAATGTAACAATGCAACATTCTTTATTTGATAAGATCATTTTCTTTGGATGATTCAAAATGTTTTGTCATACATTGATATTTATAGAAAGTGACACAGAAAAAAAAATGGTTCTTTCTGTATTAAATATTTCAATCATTGTTTCCATATTGTTTTTAACTGGATATTGATCTGTTTTAATACAGCATTTGTGTAATGTTAATTGGAGAGCAGTATGAAAACACTCATCCTTTAGCTCCACAGACATTTCATTTAATCTGTAAATAGTGAGTAGACAGACCAGAGTCTAAATCTGTCTACAAGCTACTATTTTCACATATGTTTTTAAACTGCACAATTTCTCTGTGCCTCTTTAACCCCTTAATGTCTGTGACATACCCTGTACGTCGCTAGTCATTAAGGGACCTCCATTCCATTGGCTGTCATCATAGAATAGTGGGCGCTATCAAAATTGCAATCCCCATTAAAAGAACAGCGTTGTACAGGGTATGTTGCTGGTCATTAAGGGGTTAAACAGACAGTAAAGTTAAAGGAACACTGAACCCAAATGTTTTCTTTTGCGATTCAGATAGAGCATGCAATTTTAAGCTTCTAATTTACTCCTATTTAAGTTTCTAATTTACTCCTATTAGCAATTTTTCTTTGTTCTCTTGCTATCCTTATTTGCAAACAAAGGCATATAACCTTTTTTATTATTTCAGAACTCTGGACAGCACTTTTCTATTGGTGGATGAATTTATCCACCAATCAGCAAGAACAACCCAGGTTGTTCAACAAAAATGGGCCGGCATCTAAACTTACATTCTTGCATTTCAAATAAAGATACCAAGAGAATGAAGACATTTTGATAATAGGACTTACATTCTTGCATTTCAAATAAAGATACAAAGAGAATGAAGACATTTTGATAATAGGAGTACATTAGAAAGTTTCTTAAAATGTCATGCTCTATCTGAATCACGAAAGAAAAAATTTGGGTTCAGTGTCCCTTTAAACTGAAATGTTCAGATAGAGCATGTCTTTTTTATATTATCTTTATTAATTGACAATGTAAACAATTACAATTTACACAAACAGAGAGCAGTCTAAACCTTTACAATTGATACGCACAGAGAAAACATCACAGAACAACAAAGACTGCAAAAAGCATTAGCTTTTGCTTTTCTGTTAGTTATTATTCCCAAATCAGATGTATCAAAATATTTCAACATTGTCCAGTTTTAAACTATATGTATTGAAAAAAATAAAAACAAAAGGAAAAGGAAGAAGGAGAAAATAAATTGGGGGGGGGGGGGGCTTTTACATCTCTCTCTCCCTTTCTGCTCCCGTTCTCTTCCATATCCAATATCTAGCTAGTTAGTTACCTGTCCTCCAAACTACTCAGTCACTGGTATGTTAAAGCGACATTAAACACTAAATAAATGCTAGATAGAATGATGCATTCAAAGAAAATATTAGTCTGAGAATAAAATGTAGATGTATTTTTAAGTTTCATTATCTGTTTAAATATTGACAAAATAAGTGTAAAGTTTCAGGCCCCCATGTATCAAAAGTCACGTGGACAGCTTCTGAACTTGAGAAGCTGGCCGCACGCCTTCGCAACATACGGGCAGCGGATCTGTTCATCCACTAGCCCTTATGCAGCATTAGTGTGTAATGCCTGCCCCTTCAATCGCGCAAGAGAAGGGACTGTCAATCTCCATGAGCGAGCGAGCTCTCTGTGATTTCTCTTCACCACATCAGAGGTGACAAAGAGTGTAAGAAGCAGCAGTCTATTGACTGCTGCTTCATGCATTGCGGAAAGCAGAATCACATGTGTGAACCTGCCCCACAAGGTCGCCAGAGCAGCTTCCGCTGCGTCATACATGGAGCCCTTAGGACCTATAAAACAATGGGAGCTGTCATGTTGTAATTTAGGTTACCTCCTCTGTTATAAATAAGTCACTAGAGTGTGTAGCCAATGAGTGAGTGGAATATAACCAGGTTCTGCACTTAAAGGGACACTGAACCCAATTTTTTTCTTTCGTGATTCAGATGCAATTTTAAGCAACTTTCTAATTTACTCCTATTATCAAATTTTCTTCATTCTCTTTGTATGTTTATTTGAAAAGCAAGAATGTAAGTTTAGATGCCGGTCCATTTTTGGTGAACAGCCTAGGTTGTCCTTGCTGATTGGACAGCACCAATAAACAAGTGCTGTCCATGGTTCTGAACCAATAATTTGCTGGCTCCTTAGCTTAGATGCCTTCTTTTTCAAATAAAAATAGCAAGAGAACAAAGAAGAAATGATAATAGAAGTAAATTATTTGTTTGTTAAACTTTGGTGTCTTGTATATTGTATTGTACTGTACTTTTATCTTTGTACCCATGGACAGCGCTGCAGAATCTGTTGGCGCTTTATAAATAAAGAATAATAATAATAATACTAATAATAAATTAGAAAGTTGCATGCTCTATCTCAATCATGAAAGAAAAAAATTTGGTTCAGTGTCCCTTTAAATTTCTAACAGGAACTAGAAAGCTCACAATTTCAGAATGGAAATACAGCAAAAAGTAGACAAAATAAATAATGAAAGTATATTGCAGAGTTTTTAAAAAAAAAAAAAAAAAAATATTTTTATTGAGGTATAAATACATTACAACAAATAAATGACATAAAAGTAAAAGAGTTACAATAACCGCTATATCTTCATATAGGGTTCAGTTTGTTGCATATCAAAAATATTAAACACAAATTGAAAATAAACCTCAATTTTTCCATTTTTTTTGTTGCTAAGAAACTAGGACATTTTCAAATATTATTTTCATATCTGATATACTCTTAGAGATATAGTCATAGCCATTAGGTCTCAGAAAAATTTAGCGATACAAAATACATACCTCACATTAAAACAAAAAGAAAGCTAGCATAAAGGAAATAGAAAATGTCACAATAATACTTTCAAAATAAAAGGTTGCAGTACATATAAGATAAACCATTTAAGTAGCTCTTCCAATTAGGAAGATATATTTTGGGGGGGGGTAAATTATGACAGCGAGTAAACACCTCTTTCGGCTCATAAGATATTTAAAAGTATTTCTATGCTAACACACTGTAAAGCATGTCAAATATCCAAACTATCATGAAGGAGGAACTCAACAAAACATTGGATGCAGGCAAGCCCTAGACCAACACTCATCAATGGATTTAACCTTATAAACCTATTTAACATCTCAAGTAACCAAAGGAAAGTAACTTCACCTTTTTCTTCTTATATAGTGAGAGCATTAAACATCATATCCATATAATAAACCTGTGCGTAACTTCACCACTTCTTCCATGTAATAATGTGACTATCTGTGTCAGATCCCTTAAGGTTTAGTTATCCGTCTGTCTCTGTTTTTAGGCACTACATAAAAATTGAGCAACATAAAACAGCGCCCGACCAGCTGTCTCGGCCGCTGACAGCCGGCCAAGAGCGACATCCTGCACCCTAGTGCCCAATAGGATATGGAGGGTGGATCTGTAGTGAGCAGGGCTTTAGGGGAAAGTATATTGGGCATATGTATCGATAGCTGTAATATGTGATCAGAGGGGATATATATGGTCATCGCACATTATAAAAGCAGTAATATAAATATACATGGACATTAAGCCATACCATAGTAGTGATATAGATTGTCTTGAAATTATATATATTAACACTTACAGCAGCATTACTCAAGACTTCATATAGCCCATCTAGACCAATCCTGTCATCCAGTCCCCTAAATGCATTCAAGAAACATGTCTATGATCTCTATATGAGGCTATAACAGTAATATAGTGTTTCCTAAGGTTAAGTTTAACAAAACATAGAACAGACACAAAATAAGATAACGTGATATTAAAAGGGAATATGGAAAGCAAAAAGGTTAGGCATTACATTAACTTGCAGTTCAATTGCGTAAGTATGTCCATATTGTAGCCGTGTCTCCATCTATGACCAAGCATGGGGACTACAGTTTAACCAACACCTGCTCTCTGGGTGCCCAATACACATAGGTTGTAGCGGTTATCTCCATGGACAGTACTAGCACAGGCTGTATGTGAGACAAACAACCCTCTTAGAACTGTAAAGTAAGAGGTCCCATTAATCAAGCAGAGCTGAAGAGGTGATTCTAAATCTCCCGTGCCTTCGTACGGGTACAATGCCTGTCTCTGAGATAGTCTGTAGGAGCCACCCGTACACAATGCGGCAAGTGAGTGACAGAGCCAGACCATGCTGGTGTTGTAAATTGCAGAGTCAATTTGCGCACCTTTCCGGGCCCCCTCTTTTTGAGATCTAGACATTACCTCGTCTTCCACAATTGTAGAGCGCTTAGCACAATGGGTAATAAATCCTGCGCCCTCCGCCACAACAGGTCCTGTATCTCTGCATACTCTAACTCCAAGTTCCATAGCATCAGTGGTATTCCTTTCAGATATGGCTTGCTGCTTCTCAAACGGGTAACTGGGCAATCTCTTAGTGGATATAGATTCTAGGATTGCAGTAATCGTTTGCTTCAGTTCAAGGAAATGTGTATCGAAAAGTCCCAGAATTTTCACTTCCCACACGGTAGTCGCCATCTTGGTTGCTTGCATCCAGTAGCAAAATAACAATTATTCTGAGTTCCTGTTGTTTTACAGCTGTTTATGGTCAGTATTGCCATAATACAGCTCAAGTTAATCTCTCTGGTTTGACCAAGAAACCTGGAGAGGAGGGTGGGGATCCGCGGACCAGATTTAAATGTTAAAGGTAGCTACCACCCGGCACTGCTTCTGGCCTGCTTCATTCAGGAGACGTAGCTGCAATATTCTCCGTGAAGGCTTATGAATCCGTTCTTAATAGGAGACTCTGTAGAGAGAATCTCAAAGACCAAGTTATTATATAGTAACTTATAGGTTAAACTTTGATTAAATCTATTATTTGCTATTTAGCCTCAGGAGCTCTTCAAAAACATGTCTGCTTGATCTAGCAGCTAGCTCCGCCCCATCACAGAGTTTTTTTTTATATACTGGATACAATTTATCATTGTATATTACTATCTGAAAGTGCTTAATGTCCCTTTAAAGTGCCTTCAATAGTCAATAAACTAAATGTCTGATTTCAAAAAAGGGAATCCAATTTGTTTTTCTACTAAAATCGTTTGAATATTGATATTTAGTAACCATTTTTTTTTTTAAAAAAGGATCTTATATTTTTTCTGACATTATCAATGGGTTATATAAGTTCAGTAAGACTGGGTGCTGGCTTTGTTTTCCATTTTTTCAAAATTAAATTGAAACCTATTAAAAGTTCTGTATTTATTAAATTAATATGACTAAATTCTTCTTTGCCGTTAAATTAAAAAAAATGGTGAGATGTCATTACTATTTTTTTCTTTGCACAGCTTATTAATCCTGAAATAAACTCTATTTTAAGATTGGGTAATTTTAGGGCATGACCAAAAGGCATGTATAATATTTGCTTTAGGGTAAGAACAGTGTGTACATTTTTGACATGTATTATGGTACCATCTAGCTAATCTAGCAGATGTTAAATAAGAATTGTTCATTAGTCTAATGTGGGATTCTTTCATGCTTACTTTAGCCAGAGCGTTATCAATCAAGGAAAAACTCTGAACACTGATCGTTCTAAAGATTCAAAACGGGGTTGCCATTTCTGTACAATGCTATCTAGATGTAGTGGACCTTGTCTTGTCAACATTATACCATAAAGTAATGAAATAGAGTGTCTACCCTCATAGTAAAGTTGTATATAATTAACTATATCTCTCATGGACCAATCCAATCATTTTGCTTAAAAATAATGTAAGTATGCAAAAAAGTTCTGTTTGGGGATATTACACTTTGCACTCAGTTTATCAAAAGTATTAAAGTTATTTGATATTTTAAACCTTGCTGAGCCCAGCATTTAAAAGTCCCTGATTCTAAACCGGGAATAAACTTCGAGCTCCCACTTATTGGGAGAAATATAGAAATGTTATAATCAACCCCTAATTCAGAACAAGTGTTGTGCCAGATCATGTCATTTTAACAACTTTCCAATTTGCTTCCATTACCTTATTTGCTTCATTCTCTTGGTATTCTTTGTTGAAAAACATACCTAGGTAGGCTAAGGAGCAGCAATGCACTTCTGAGAGCTAGCTGCTAATTGGTGACCACACATTTATGCCTCCTGTCGTTGGCTCACCTGATGTATTCAGTTAGCCCCCAGTAGTGCATTCCTGCTACTTCAACAAAAAATACCAAGAGAGTATAAACAAATCTGATAATTGAAGTACATTACATTTTTCTAAAATTATACGCTCTCTATGAATCATTAGAAATGGTGTTTTATGTCAATTTTAACATAAAATAATAGTTTGTTTCCTTTATAGTTGTTTAATAAAATATATCTACTACTATTTGTAAGAGGACATTTCTGTTTTTGTGAATTCAGAAAGATGACTTTATTAATTCACTAAGCCAGTGATCAGAGACGGTCTAATTATCCTCTGAAATCCACCTTATCTAGGGCCTGATGATAAAGGATTCTTGGGCAGAAATTATAGTGCAGACTTCACAGGGGCTTAACTTACTGAATCCTTTAAAGGGACTGTCTAGTGAAAGTAAAGTTTCATGAATCAGATAGGGAATAAATTTAAAACAACTTTCCAATTCACTTTTATTATCAAATTTGCTTTGTTCTATTGGTATTCTTTGTCTGCAAAGGCTAAGATACATGGTAATCACAGGGGTAAAACGTATATTAATATAACTGTGTTGGTTATTCAAAACAGGGGGATGGGTAATAAAGGGATTATCTATCTTTTTAAACAATAACAATTCTGGAGTAGACTATCCCTTTAAGGAAAAGGAGGAACCTGGAAGCCCCAGAGTGATGAGAGATGCCTCCTATAAAAGTTCTCTGCTCAGATAAGATCATCTACAATGAACCTCCAGCACTGTGAGATCTCTCACAAGATTCTAGACAGGCAAATTTTGCCTTGCTTCTCGAAGGGGCATTTCCTTCATGTCTGTATGTGAACTAGAGACTTGCTCGAGAGTTTGCATTACAATACAAAACAGAAATTGCAAAGCTTAAATGTAATAAAACTTCAAGAACAAAGGGCCAGATTACAAGTGGCACGCTATTTAGCACTTTCACTTGCACGCAAACACCGGGTTAGAATGAGTATTACAAGTTAAAAGTAAAATGTTTGTGTGCAAGCAAAGCTGACTCACTAACTTCAGGGCTTCGGATAGTGACCAATTTTACTTTTTCTCCCCATGGACTTCAATGGAGAGCACTAACTGTAAAAAAAAAATCTAACACTTATCACTCGTGCTCTAACCTGACAGTAGTTAAAGCTAGATCGCTAAGGTAGTTATAAATAGATATATTCCAATTTTCTTCACATGGAACATTTTCTTTTATTTATTTTTATCTCAATATCTATCTAATGTATTTTTTGTAAAATATTTATCTATACCTATCTATAACAAAAAATATAGTCAATCAGAGGATAAATCCACTGAATGACCCCACTAACGCTATCTAAAAATGAAGAATCACACCTAAAACATTAAGGTGTAAAGTACTGCAAATATATAGTAGTAAAAGAAAGAAAAAGCAGCCTGTCCTAAAAAATGAAAGGTCCCTCAAACCTCTCTAATCATACAGTGAAAATACAAAAGAACCAGGATGGCGCTATAAATGAATTACTATACATACAAAGTTAATGATGCAGGTTATAGATATATATCAAAGACATAAACATTAAACAATATTGTGTCATAAGCAGTAATAATCCAAAAAATGGCTTCAGAAAAAATCAGATGAATGGACAAAGTGGAATATAATTGCTGGTAAAGAGTCTCTTCATATACCGCCCCCACTCAGATGTACACTTACTTCACAAAACCTATGAGGTAAGGATGATTCGTATCTGTAAGATGCTTGTCACTTCTCAGAGTATGGAACAGGACAGCCAAAATTCAGACAGCTCCTTGGTGATAATCAAAGAGGGATGAATGTCAGCAATCTGTAATCTGTAATGCCTTGTCCCTTGAATACTTGCTCAGATGTAACTCTCGATCACAATGATGTAGGAGAGAAAACCAAGAGAAGGCTCATAGTGCAACACTGTTTATTTTATACACATATAATGATAATAAAAGCTAGTGATATACCACTCACATTTAAAACCCTTAATGCATGAGGTATATAAATAGCATGTATACAAGTAAAGTTTGAAACAACACTTGTCACCAAATACAATGTCCGTGTAGCTCAATGACAAGACACATAAAATGCTCCAATAGATAAAAAAAGAGGTGTACTGCCTCTTGTACATAGCCCTTACGCGTTTCGAAGGGTAACAAATGAATAAACTCCCTTCTTCCTCAGAGGTGTTTGTGCAGCTGTGGCCGATCCTTTTTAAAGCCACTAAAATGAACCGATACTCTTCATCCTGTGGGCGTATGTTCCAGAGAAACACGGAAGTGTGACTCGTATGACGTCACTAGCGTCACACGTAATGCGTATAGTTAGGACGTTTATATCATAACAAGTGGTTGCTAAGGACGCAATCTAGCGATCCTAATGGAGCAAATGCTCCTGTGTTTTACGTGTGGCACAAAGGGTACTCTTAAAGCATACGTTCACCTGATATATACTTAAATCATGAGAAATGCTAATAAAACACTATAGTAATTTATATGTGATTTCTAAAACCAACTAAAAAGAGGAATAATTCATATCTTAAAATAAATATATATATGTACACATTTAAATGCAAATAAATATATAATAAATATTTCCATATATATAAAAACAAAATATATGCAATAAAAAATATATAAATAATTGATTGGATTATTTAAAAAAGTTTGGAAAATGGACATATAGAAATATCACCTACAATCATACATTAAATCTATACAAAAGCTGCAATATCAATATCCTTGTTTAAACCAGAAGGTATTCTGGTTCCAAAAGCATGAATCCAATAAGTTTCCCTTTGTCTTAACAAAATCTCTCTATCACCCCCTCTGTTCCCGAAATGGACATGTTCTAAAATAGTCCCCTTCAGGCAGTTAGAATTTTGGTTGTGAAACAGCTTATAATGCTCTGACAGATTATGCGACTTAAGACCTGCTTTTATATTTGTTATATGTTCATGCAGCCTTTTTTATATGGCCTGGTAGTTCTTCCAATGTACTGTAAATTACAGCCACATTGTAGGAGATATACTACAAAAGTTGTCTTGCAATTTACAAGGTTATTAACCTCACATTTCCTATCATTCGAGGTAGAGCTGACTGTTCTGGTTGGTTTATTCCCATTATACATATGTTCATATGAGATACAGTTCAACCTATTACATGTATAGAAACCTATAGTACACTTACTTAAAGGGACAGTAAATCTTAAAAATAATGTTATAGAATTCTGCACATAGTGCAGAATTATATAACATTATATTAGCCAAACATTTATAAAACATAATTTCCCCTATTAGTTTTTTTAAAAAAACGCTCTTTCACAGACCCGCTCTCTGCTCTTTGCTGAGCGGGTCTGTTATATTTACTCAGCGCATCGGGCCAGCTGTATAGTCACAGCCCGGCCCGACCGCACCATAAGACTAAGTGCAGCTCGCTCCTGTCACAGGAGCGAGCTGCACTTAGTCTTATGGCGCGGTCGGGCCGGGCTGTGACTATACAGCTGGCCCGATGCGCTGAGTAAATATAACAGACCCGCTCAGCAGAGAGCAGAGTGCGGGTCTGTGAAACACCGGTTTTTTTTTTTAAAACTAACAGCAGACCCGATGCAATGAGTAAATATAACAGACCCGCTCAGCGTGAAACAGCGTGTTTTTTTTTTTAAATTAATAGGGGAAATTATGTTTTATAAATGTTTGGCTAATATAATGTTATATAATTCTGCACTATGTGCAGAATTATATAACATTATTTTTAAAGTTTACTGACACTTTAACCATGTTTTATCTGTATTGGGCTTTTTTAGTTGACTAGGGGGTATTATGGTTTTTAAGTTTCTATTTTTCCTAAAAATACAATTTGGTTTTATTCCAATCTGTTCTCGTAAGTAAGCATCCTTTTTAAGGATATGCCAATGTTTTGTGAGAATATGTTTTATACCCTCCGAGCTTTCACTGTATGTGGAATTAAAACTAGTATTGATCTTCCTTTGCGTTTCATTTGATGTTATATTTCCAAATTGTGTTTCTCCCCCTTATTCTTAATATTTTTATTTCTAATTTTCTCATAGGCTGACTCTACCCACTTCTTTTTATATCCTTTTTCTATGAATTTTTGTTTCAATTTATTAGATTCTTTCTCAAAATCACAAGGACATGTGTAATTCCTTATTATTCTTTCAAATTGTCCCGAGGGAATATTTTTAATTCAGGTAGGGTGATGGCCACTGGATGAATGGATATATCCATTGCAATCTGTCTCTTTTGTAAATAATCTGGTCTTAATGTCACCCTTTTCCTGGAATAAAACAGGATCCAAGAACTCTATTTCCACCTTACTGTATTTCTCAGTAGATTTTAGGTCATATTGTTATTATTTATGTACTCAATGAAATCCTTCAGTTTTACTTCTTCCCCTTTCCAGATTAAAATAATATCATTTATATACCTCGCCCATGTAATGATATTCTCTATATATGGATTATTGGACCAAATATTTCTTTCCTCCACCTATCTATCTATATATATATATATATATACAGGTGGCCCTCGTTTTGCGCCGGTTCAATTTGTGCCGTTTCAGAATAATGCCCTTTTTAAGTCATGTGACTGCTATTGAAAAGCATTGAGAAGCAATTAATTAATGAATTAAATTAAGGGCAGGCCAGTAGGTGGAGCTGTCTGCTTGTGTTGCAGCAAAGATATGCAAGCCAAGCAGGCTGAAATTAATCAGTGTAACCAGACCTGAGCTATGGTGCAGCTTTCAAAGGAACAAGATCTAGCAGCCACTTCCCTTTTATCTTCCTGCCCAGCTGCTTGAAACTCAGGGTGCCTATAAATCAGTCCAGACTGGAATGCGTAGAATAGCTGCAGACCCGATAGTTTCTAACATGCTAACAATGCAGAGAACTGTTAGCAGAAAGATGCAAGTAAAAAAATGTTTTTGTTCATTAAACTTAGTTTTATGATACATTCTGTGTTGTGTGATTATTTTATTAGGTTTATAATGCTGTATAGCAAATGTTTTTGTTCATTAAACTTAGTTTGATGATATATTCTGTGTTGTGTGATAAATTTATTAGGTTTATAATGCTGTTTAGCATTTAAAGTCTTCATTTCAAAGCTTTAAAAATAATGTATTAGGTGTGATGAGAGCAGGATGTGATGTCACTAGGATGTGGGCGGGGCTTAGGTCCGGTGTCTGTGTCGCAGTTAGTTTAGTACAATCAACCTGACTAGATGTGTATTGTTATGCTCTGCAATAAAATAGAGTTGTACCATCATTGCTGTGTCCTGCATATGTCCTGCATCTCATGACATGGTGTCAGAAGTTCTGGACTGCGCTTCTGTTCCTGATCAATTGCAATGTCTAAGTTTACCCCACCTGAGCCTTTTGACTTCTCTCAGCCTGCAGCTTGGCCCACATGGCGTCAGCGGTTTCAGCACTTCAGGATTGCTTCCAAACTGAACAAGGAGAGTGGTGAAGTACAAGTTAATTCTCTTTTATACTCTATGGGGAAAGATGTGGAGCCAGTGTTCAATGCTTTTATTTTCCAAGAAGGGGAAGAATGTAACTTTGATATAGTTATGGATAAACTCAGTGCCCACTTTGTGCCCAAAAGAAATGTGATTCATGAGAGAGCTTGTTTTCAAAAACGTAATCTGTGGAGTCATTTGTGCGCAGCCTGTATGAATTAGCTGAATTCTGTGAGTTTGGTGTTGCTAAAGAAGAGCAAATCAGAGACAGAATAGTTATTGGAATTGCAGATGCTGAAGTCTCCCTGAAGCTGCAGTTAGAGCCTGATTTAACGTTAGACGGGGCTATTAGGATGGCCCGCCAGAGTGAACTGGTGAAAAAGTAAAGTGCTGATCTGAGGTCTGAGAGTATTGTGGATGAAGTGCAACAGTCTAGGAAAATTACTAGTGAAAGGCACAGTGTGAGCGGTAGATCTAAAGTACTGGAAAGGCCTAGAAGTGGATGGGTGCAACATGGCCGATGCACACGGTGCTACCGGGCTCATGATCAGAGTGCTATATGCCCGGCCAGAGATAGAAGATGCAGAAAATGCAACAGAATAGGCCATTTTGAAGTGGTGTGTAAAACTGAATACATTAAGGAGATGCAGGTGGACAGTGACCAGGAGGGTCAGGAAGTGTCTTTTGTGGGGTCTGTTGTGGAACGGACAAGCTCAGAGGAAGATTGGAAAGTTACTTTTACTGTAAAGGGAGCCAAAGTTGATTTTAAGATTGACACAGGAGCAGATATCACTGTAATGTCTTTTGCTGAATTTATGAAACTGCCTAGACAGCCCCAGCTGGTGAAGGTTACTACAAATGTCCATAGCCCTGGTGGCCGCATTGATTGTGTGGGGAAATTTCTTGCCAGCTGTGAGTACAAGCAAAGGAAGTTTACCATGTGGGTGCATGTGATCCGAGGTCAGTGTGTTAACAGTTTATTGAGCAGAAAAGCAGCCTGTGACTTGGGCCTCGTGGCCAGAGTGAATGAGATTTCCGAAGATATGTTTGGCGAGTTGGGCCTACTGAACTGCAAACCTGTCCGTATAGCACTTAAAAGTGACGCAGTCCCATACAGTATTTCTACTCCTCGTAGAATTCCGTTCCCGCTCATGCCTCAAGTGGAGAAAGAGCTCATGCGCATGAAGTCTATGGGGGTTATTGAAGAGGTTGTTGAAGCAACTGATTGGTGTGCCCCCATTGTTCCAGTTGCAAAGAAAAACGGAAAGGTGCGCATCTGTGTGGACCTGAAAAGGTTGAATGAGGCAGTGAAGAGGGAGAGATTTGTGCTGCCGACATTGGAAGATATAGCCCCGAAGTTGGCTGGGGCGAAGTTCTTTTCCACATTAGACGCTTCTAGCGGCTTTTGGCAGATCCCCCTGGATCCAAAGTGCCGCAAACTGACTACCTTTATCACACCGGTAGGTCGGTTCTGCTTCTGCAGACTCCCCTTTGGGATATCCTCCGCTCCTGAAATCTTTCAAAGGGAAATGAGTTCTCTGCTGAGTGGCCACGTGGGCACAGCGGTCGTCATGGACGACATTCTAGTGTATGGGTCTACAGTGGAGGAGCATGATCAGCATTTGAGTTGTGTGCTGCAGGCTATCAAAGAGTCTGGGCTGAAGCTGAATAAAGAAAAATGTCATTTTAGGAAAACTGAATTATGCTACTTTGGGCATATCATCAACGGGGATGGCATCAAGCCAGACCCCGAGAAAATTCGGGCTATTGAACAGATGAAAAGCCCTTCTGATGTACATGAGCTGAGACAGATATTGGGCCTTGTAAATTACGTGGGCAAGTTTCTTCCAGATTTATCTACAGTTTTACACCCTATCACAGAGTTGCTTAAGAAAGATGTTGCCTGGGTCTGGGGACCCTCACAAGAAAAAGCGTTCCTGCATGCCAAGTCCCTGCTGGGGTCTGCCCCAGTGCTGGGGTTCTACGACCCTTCAAAAAAGACTGTGGTTAGTGCTGATGCAAGCAGTTATGGGTTGGGGGCTGCACTCCTGCAGCTGAATCACAACAAATTACTGCCCATCGCCTACTGTTCCCGCACACTGACGGCTGCTGAGTCAAAATACGCTCAAATTGAGAAAGAGTGCCTAGCTGCAGTTTGGGCCTGTGAGCGCTTCCAGCGTTATCTAGTGGGTTTGGAGAAATTTAGTCTGGAAACTGACTACAAACCGCTAGTCCCTCTAATCAATTCCTATGACATTGACAAAACACCCTTGAGATGCCAGAGACTGTTAATGAGACTGCTCAGGTTCAATGTTCAGGCAGTGCATGTGCCGGGGAAACAGCTGGTTGTGGCAGATACACTATCCAGGCTCCCGCTGGCTGCTGCTGAAGAATCCTCCACAGAATCGGATGTGAAAGTGTATGTTGATTCAGTTCTGGCCTCTAAGTCCATTTCTTCAAGGAAACTGGAAGAGATAAAGAAAGAGACATATTTGGACACAGATCTGCAAGAAGTTATAAGGTACATAAGAGAAGGCTGGCCCGAGAGCCGGGCAGCCTGGATGTCTTTAAGTGCTTACCAGCCAGAGAGGTCGCAGCTCACAGAGCTGGAGGGGTTGGTGCTGTTCCAAGACCGCATTGTAATTCCTGTCAGCATGAGGAAAGAGATGTTAAACAGGATTCATGATGGCCACTTGGGCATTACAAAGTGCAGAGAGAGAGCAGCTACAGCTGTGTGGTGGCCTGGGATCAGCTCAAACATTGCAAATCACGTGTCTAAATGTGCCTTTTGCCGGGAATGCCGGCCTACTCAGAGAAGGGAGCCCTTGATGTCTACTCCGCTGCCTGCGGGGCCGTGGCAGAAAATAGCTGCTGATTTGTGTGAACTGCACGGGAAAAAGTTTCTTGTTGTGATCGACTACTATTCCAGGTATTTGGAAATTGCACCCCTGAATGATATCACAAGTCAGGCCGTTATCATTCGCCTGAAGAGCTTGTTCGCCCGCTGGGGCATTCCAATGGAGCTGGTGAGTGATAATGGTATGCAGTTCGCTTCTACAGAGTTCAGTGCTTTCAGCAGGGAATATGATTTTGTACATTCCACGTCAAGTCCACATTATCCGCAGGCCAACGGAATGGCTGAAAGGGCGGTTCAAACAACAAAATTCATTCTAAAGCAATCTGAGCCGTACCTAGCCCTCTTGTCATACAGGGCGACGCCCATTCAAGCCACCGGGTTTAGCCCGGCACAGCTGATGCTAGGACGCCAGATTCGCACCACTTTACCCTCAGTGGGTGTCTTCAAGCTGCCTGGCCCTGTTCCTCGGGACGAAGTCCTTAGGAGGGATGAAGAGGCCAAAAAGGGTTATCGTTTCTTCTACGACAGGAGACATTCTGTCAGGCCTTTACAGGAACTGAAAGCGGGCCAAAGTGTCAGAATTAAACTGGATGATGAGAAGAAATGGAAGACGCCTGCTACGGTAGTGGGCCGCTCTCCAGAACCAAGGTCTTACACAGTCCTTAGAGAGGGAGGGACGGTTACACGCCGTAACCGAAGACATCTTCAGTCTGTACCTGAGAGTCTGGAACCGGATACCTCAGTACCACCGCCGGTGGAATCCCCTGTTCTAAGAGAGGTGCCTTCCCCTCAGCAAGATCACAGCGGGGATATATCTTTGCCTCCAGCAGACTCTTGTTCACCATCTTCTGTATCAGAGGACAGTTCATGCAAAGTTACATCAAGCGGAAGAGTGGTGAAACTTCCGGCCCGATACAGGGACTGACTTTAGCTAGAACAGTGACCGGAAGTATGGGCAGAATAATCCCATGGTCACTGTGGACTAGGGTAGTCTACCCCGATGTCCAAGTCAGGATGTAATTTATTTGTTCATGTTTTCTAATCTATCTGTTTTTATAATGTTCAAAAACAAAAATGTTGTTGTATGCCCTGTTGGTGTACCTTGTTGTTTATTGTATGCAAATGTGTGCTTTGCCTTTGAAAAGGGGGAGGATGTGATGAGAGCAGGATGTGATGTCACTAGGATGTGGGCGGGGCTTAGGTCCGGTGTCTGTGTCGCAGTTAGTTTAGTACAATCAACCTGACTAGATGTGTATTGTTATGCTCTGCAATAAAATAGAGTTGTACCATCATTGCTGTGTCCTGCATATGTCCTGCATCTCATGACATTAGGTGTTATGTCAATTTTGAGAGGGGCCTGGAACCTAACTTCCTTACAACGGTTTCTATTTACAAACATTCCTTCTGGAACCTAACCCCGGTGTTAACTGAGGGCTTCCTGTATATATATATATATATATATATATATATATATACATACATACATACAGTATATATATATATATATACACATACATACATACAGTATATATACTGTATATGTATATATTTATATATATGTATATACAGATATATATATAGGGATATCCAATATCTAATTAAAAATACATGGAGCCATTTCCCCAAAGTGAGGAACATTTGAATGTGAAATGATAAAATACTTAACATGCCCAAAACATTGCTATTTTTTTACTGTTTGCTCTTTGATCCTGAAGTTACCTCAATAAAGGATTTTGCATTGGAAGAAACAGTGCTTTGCTGGACTCACTTTATCTATGTTTTTATATATATATATATATATATATATACACACACACACACACACACATATTTAGACATGTATATATATGTATATATCCTTTATAGCAAAGGAAGACATACCCAGCTTTCGTAAAACTTCACTTTTATTCCGAATCACTTAAAACAAGTACAGGAGGCTCTCACAAGCATGCAGAGGTGTAGTTCAGATAAGGTTTTACAAAAGCTGGGTATGTCTTCCTTTATTATGTTTGCCCTAACCAGTAATCCTAGCTGCTTCTGACCACCTGCCTCTGGAGATCCATTCACCTACCGTGGATGACATCACCCAGATACTGGGAGTTAGACCAACAACGGGAACAGTGTTGATATGACTCTTCTGAAAAATGACAGAGTGAAAAGTGTATTCCTCCAAAAGTGAATGGAATAGTAGCTTCACGCAAGTATCCCTTAGCAGTGAAATTGATGAAACTGCATTGAGTCTATAAGGTACATCTGCAAACACAACGTATTGAATATTGAATATTACATATACGGATGTGTGTGATATGTGATGGATCTTTTTATATGAAATCAACAGTGTTTTGAAATACCTATTATACTGTCCTCACTAACTGATAGCTAGACAGCTAGTTAACAAAACAAACAGAAATAGATTTGTGTTTATTCCAAACTGATTTTACTTCTGACTAGTTATTTTGTAAAACTGCAATACAATAAGAAAAGTTGAAATTACAATATGTACTTACACGTGGTGCTTGCAATACATACAATAATACATGTTTCTATCTAATACAGAGAGCTTACATTTAAACCTTACAGCAAAATAGCAATACAATTCAAATGTACAATAAACTCTTGGCACAAAATAAATAACTTACAGTATATCTAGAGGCATATATGAAGAGGCATATATGAAGAGCTGATTGCATGCTTCTTAAAGCTAAGATGGCTTCTTCAAACTGAAACTAAAAACTTTTTCATTAACAAATTATGAACTTTATTAACAAAAGGCAAGACACTTCCTGTTTCATTCTAGAGAGGAACTAAACCGTAATTGCAATATACAACCACCAGATGTCATCAATATAATAACCATATAATAGACAGTACACCTATATTACGACAGAGGAACTCTCTTTAACTCTTTTGCTACATCCTTTAGAACCCTTTCCTTTCAATTACCTTGTCATACTTTTTAACTTTTTATTAATATTTATATTAATTCTATTAGATATTGTATGTATATATGTATATATATATATATATATATATATATATATATATATATATATATACAGTATATATATGAGTGTAACACTTTACAGTATTTTAATGTATTTATGTTGTGTTTAATGCAACTTTTATTTAACCCCAACCCTTAATATGAGGTCTTCAGTCACGCTAATCTGATGTGCACAAATTTAGTTTGCATTTGTGCGGTTGCATTTACTTTCAACTTGTAGTATGCGCACAAGTTATTGCAGAACTCTTTTGTTATATAGTACTATATTGAACTGGGCTTGTCTTTCCTTAACAGAAAGACAGGGAACACACCTTTGGAAGTATATAAAATTCTGCCTTTTTAGTATCTCATGAGGGATCTGGCAGTGAGTTATTTTAGATCATCGTGTCTGAGCAGAGATCAGTCCCCTCGCAAGAAAATATTAACATTAAAATGTTTATGTTAGACACCATGCAATCCTGTAATACTCCATGTGTAGCACCCTTTATATACAAGCTCCTCTTTTCTTATTAAATTATATTTTGTTAATGAGATTAGAGAAGATGACAAAATATTGACTTGATCCATGCGGCTCAACTCTCATCTCATATCCTTTCCAACTTTGGTAAATTTGAGCTTTTGACTTAGGTGTTACAAAACTATTTTGACTTTTTGTTTTGACTATACCTAAATCAATAAAAAAAATCAATAATTTTTCATTACAAAGTAAAGGTATTGGAGTCTAAACTTATAAAATATATAAGGGCAAAGTCAGTGAAGTGTTATCCTTTGTTAAAAGCGATTCAAGGAAATTATAATTGATACTGATAAATAGAATACATACCATCTTACCATCTGTCCCTCTCTTGTATTTTATAGCTTTATAGTGCAGTTTAGAAAGATCTTGTTTTATATAAAACTTTAATATATAATAATATACTGTATTTTGGTGCACAATATTCCAAACAAAAGCTATAAATTACATTATTATTTAATTTATTTATTTTTTACAACCGGAACAATGGACTTCTTTCAATTTAAATATTAGATCTATAAGAAAAAGGATTGCTGGTGATATATTATGACCATTATTGATCCAATATTGGCATTTTTTTATCATTACTCACTCTAAAGTTACTACTTTTAATTACTAGAATCTAGCAATCACATAATTTTTTTTCAATATAGTATGCTTTATTTTTATTTTATATTTTGTTTTCATACATAAGATCATTTTTTTATACTATAGTTCTTTATATTTTCTACAATATCCTTGTTAGTGAAAATATAGTGGCATGATTTTGAGATGGCTGCCAGGGGACTTTTATGTGTTATATGCTTGAGTAAAGATTTTGGATAAGGTATTAGCAGGAGAAAGTGCTTATACCAGTTAATAGATAGGATTTTTCTTGAATATTGTTTACAGTTCTGTAGAAGGATAAAAATAAACTAAAAACTAATTAATAGAGGACTACTAAAATTATGGATGTGTTAAAAAAAAGAATTTTTTTTTAAAGGAAAGCACTCATGGTACTTATTTTTCTATTAAAGGGAAAATAAACCCTTTTTTCTTTCTTTCATGGTTCAGATAGAGCATGCATTTTTAAATAACTTTCTAATTTACTTCTATTATCAATTTTTCTTCACTCTCTTGGTATCTTTTGTTGAAAGCAGGGATGTATGCTTCGGAGCACTATATGGCAGCAGTTTTGCAAAAATGTTATCAATTTGCAAGAGCCCTAGATGGTAGCACTATTTCCTGCCATTTAGTGCTCCAGATACATAACTAGGTATTGCTTTAACACAGAATATCATGGAAACAAAGCAAATTGGATTATAAACGAAAATTAGAAAAAAAAAAATAGCATGCTCTGTCTGAATCACAAAAGAAAATATTTGGGTTTCATATTCCTTTAAATAATTTAGTAAAAGCTGAGTTTTAAAGTATTCTTTACACTTTTCGATTTTAAATGAAAAAAAAAAAAAAATACAGAATATTCATGGAACATTTATATTAATTTTAGTCAAACAAATGTGAATGTTCCTTTGTAGCACAATACTTATCTCTAGTGCTAACCCCCGATCCTTCTTCTCAGAGCCCCAGGCCGTGCTAAAAGGAGGCTTAGCATGGCGAATACCCAGGGCTTGCGTTAAAGGACCTTCTGCTTTAATGTAGGTTCTAGAATCCTGAGTGCTAAGCCCCCTATTAGCGTGACTCGGGCTCTGAGAAGAAGCATCAGGGTCAGCGCACCTCTCCAGCATGCTAGAGGTAAGTATTTAACCCCTTAAAGGGACCCTGAACCCAATTTTTTTTTCTTTACTGATTCAGATAGAGCATGCAATTTTAAGCAACTTTCTAATGTACTCCTATTATCAATTTTTCTTTGTTCCCTTTCTATCTTTATTTTTTTTTTAAATAAGGCATCTAAGCTTTTTTGGGGTTCAGAACTCTGAACAGTGCTTTTTTTTGGTGGATGAATTTATCCACCAATCAGCAAGGACAACCCAGGTTGTTCACCAAAAATGATCCGGCATCTAAACTTACATTCTTGCATTTCAAATAAAGATTCCAAGAGAATAAAGAAAATTTGATAATAGGAGTAAATTAGAAAGTTGCTTAAAATTTCATACTGAATCACGAAAGATAAAATTTGTCCATATTTTTAAATTTCTTTAAATTTTGTCGGTGCATTCATTTGGATATTTATTTTGTTAACGAATATCCATTTTTGGTTACGAATGCTAAGTCAACTTTCTAGTAAGGGTATTCAAGGGTACATGGGATTTGGGAAAGTTTAGCCTGAAAATTAACTTACCATCCATAAAAAGCAAGCACTTTGTAACATAACACATTTTAAGCACAGTCTTAAACCTATGTAGAACAAGGAATTTATAGCTTCTCATAATATTGTATGTATTAATAGGTGTAGCTAATTATCTGTTTCCAAGAAAAAATATAAAATTATTAAATTAAGTTTAATACATATATTTACATAGACTGTTTGTGATTGGTTCAACACTTAATTTATGTTATAAATAAAATGATTTAAATTTTTTCAGACAATCTCAATAATTCAAGAATAAATGTAAATAGGTCAGGAAACTGATAAATTAATTTTCTCATTTTCACAATTTCTCTTATGTATTATAAGGTATTGGTTCCAATTAATTATTGAATATAATGTGTTACTATATTAGGGGGCTTTTTCAGCTCCTCTTATAACTTTACTTTCTAGGAAGGACATATGTTCATGTACAATTGAATGTAAATGAGATTTAGGTTATTTCATGGAAATGTAGCTTTGGAAGTTGTTTCATAGATATCACATGCTTGCAGTATTTCTGGTAAACTATTCATATTCATAGTATGTAGCTGAAATAGTTTCATATTTTGCATATTATTAACCCCTATCACGCCGCTCCCGGACCCCGCCGCAACTAACTAAAGGTATTGACCCCTAAACCTCTGGCCTCCAACATCACTACCACTTACTAAACCTATTAACCCCTAAACCTAACAACCTGCTAACTTTATATTAAATATTAACTTATCCCTATCTTATAATAAATTTAAACTTACCTTTAGATTTAAATTAAACTATATTAAACTATTAATTAATCTACCCTAACTATTATACTAAAATGACATTTAACTATATTAAACTAATAATTAATCTACCGTAACTGTTATACTATAATTACATTAAACTATATTAAACTATTAATTAACCTACCCTAACTATTATACTAAAATTACATTAAAATATATTAAACTAATAATTAATCTATCCTAACTATTATACTAAAATTACATTAAACTACAAATTAAATTAACTGTATTATATATTTAAACACCTAACCCTACTCAAATAATTTAAATCTACAATAAAAAATTACAAAGTTACAAAAAACTAACAACTAAGTTACAAAAAATAGCAATCACTAAGTTACAAAAAAAAAAAATAAACACTAAGTTACACAAAATAAAAAATAAATTATCAAATATTTAAACTAATTACACCTAATCCAACAGCCAATAGGATTTTTTTCAACCTTAATTCCAATCGGAATTAAGGTTGAAAAAATCCTATTGGCTGTTGCAATCAGCAAGCTTTCATCCTATTGGCTGATCCAATCAGCCAATAGGATTGAGCTTGCATTCTATTGGCTAATTGGAATAGCCAAAAGAATGCGAGCTCAATCCTATTGGCTGATTGCAACAGCCAATAGGATTTTTTCAACCTTAATTCAGATTGGCTGATAGAATTCTATCAGCCAATCGGAATCTTAGGGACGCCATCTTGGATGACGTCATTTAAAGGAACCTTCATTCCGAAGAAGACGTCGTAAGAAGAGGATGTTCCGCGTTGGATGTCTTGAAGATGGAGCCGCTCCGCGCCGGCTGGATGAAGATAGAAGATGCCGTCTGGGTGAAGACGTCTGTGGGCTTGGATGAAGACTTCGGCCGCTTGGATAAAGAATTCTGTCGGCTTCGATGAGGACTTCTCCCGACTTCGTTGAGGATGGATGTCCGGTCTTCAAAACTGTAAGTGGATCTTCAGGGGTTAGTGTTAGGTTTTTTAAGGGTTTATTGGGTGGATTTTAGTTTTAGATTAGGGTTTGGGCAGCAATAGAGCTAAATGCCCTTTTAAGGGCAATGCCCATCCAAATGCCCTTTTTATGGCAATGGGGATCTTAGTTTTTTTTAGTTAGGTTTTATTTGGGGGGGTTGGTTGTGTGGGTGGTGGGTTTTACTGTTGGGGGGTATTTGTATTTTTTTTTTTACAGGTAAAAGAGCTGATTTCTTTGAGGCAACGCCCCGCAAAAGGCCCTTTTAAGGGCCATTGGTAGTTTATTGTAGGTTAGGGCTTTTTTTATCTTGGGGGGGCTTTTTATTTTCATAGGGCTCTTAGATTAGGTGTAATTAGTTTAAATATATAAAAATGTATTTTTTATTTTGTGTAATTTAGTGTTTTTTGTTTTTTTTTTGTAAATTTGTGTTTTTTATTTTTTGTAACTTAGTTGTTAGTTTTTTGTAACTTTGTAATTTTTTATTGTAAATTTAAATTATTTGAGTAGGGTTAGGTGTTTAAATATATATTATAGTTAATTTAATTTGTAGTTTAATGTAATTTTAGTATAATAGTTAGGATAGATTAATTATTAGTTTAATATAGTATAATGTAATTTTAGTATAATAGTTAGGGCAGATTAATTAATAGTTTAATTTAAATCTAAAGGTAAGTTTAAATTTATTATAAGATAGGGATGAGTTAATATTTAATGTAAAGTTAGCGGGCTGTTAGGTTTAGGTGTTAATAGGTTAATTTAGTTTATGGCGATGTGGGGGGCTGGCGGTTTAGGGATTAATAGGTTTAGTAAGTGCTAGTGATGTGGGAGGCCAGGGGTTTAGGGGTTAATACATTTATTTAGTTGCGGTGGGCTCCGGGAGCGGCGGGATAGGGGTTAATAACTTTATGTAGGTGGCGGCAGGGTCTGGGAGCGGCGGAATAGGGGTTAATAACTTTATGTAGGTGGCGGCGGTGTCGGGCGACAGATTACGGGTTAATAAGTATAAAGTAGGTGCCGGCGGTGTCGGGTGGTAGATTAGGGGTTAATAAGTATTAAGTAGGTGCCGGCTGTGGCGGTGCGGTAGATTAGGGGTTAATAAGTATAATGTAGGTGGCAGCGGTGTCGGGCGGCAGATTAGGTAGGTGGCGGGGCCGGTGTAGGGGACAGCAGATTAGGGGTGTTTAGACTCAGGGCTTATGTTAGGGTGTTAGGTGTAGACAGAACTTTTATTCTCCCATAGGAATCAATGTGATATCGGGCAGCAGCGAACATGAGCTTTCACTGCTTTCAGACTATTGATTCCTATGGCATCCGCCTACTCCAGGGCGGCAGATTGAAAACCAGGTACGCTGGGCCGGAATAGTGGCGAGTGTACCTGCTAGATATTTGTTAATAAGCAAAAGTAGTCAGATAGTGCCGAATTTGCATTCGGAACATCTGTAATGACGTAACCATCGATCTGTGTCGGACTGAGACCGGCGGATCGTATGTTATGTCACAAATATCAACTTTTGCCGGTCTGTAGGCTTTGAGGGGAATAAGGCTCTCCACAATTACGCTGCAGAATTCCAGCGTATTTGTGGTTGACGGCTTAATAAGTAGGCCTCATGGTCTTTAAAATTCTTGTATAATTATCACGTAATAAGGTGAACATATTATAATGTGAATATATATATATATATATATAGTATACAGATATAAATGTATACAGTATATATATATATATATATATATATATATATTTATATATATATAATGTTAATGAGGGTTTTAATTCAAAGTGAGTTTTCACAATGCAATTTGTTCCTGTGAGTTGCACTTCTCTGTGTGTGTGTGTGTGTGTGTGTGTATATATATATATATATATATATATATATATATATATCAGTAAAAATAGGAATAAATCTGCGCTTAGGAATATGTAGCTGGGACTTAGGTAATATACCTGGACACAAGTATAAATATACTATATTTATAAATATCTAGATGTTACTAAATATATAGTTACAATATATGAGAGGTAACAGCCTTTAAATGTTTACACCAATGAGTCTGTAAATAGTATCGCTCGGATACAGACCTAGTCCAGCACAGTAGTTTTTAAATCAATAGGCTGTCCACAGCAGGGTCAGATTGTAACAGCTCATGTGACAGTTCCCAAGTGCCTTTTATCTCTCTACTGCTTCGTCCGATGATGATAGTGTCCTCTTAAAAAAGCGGATCCTCCCCAAGTGTTCTCTGAAAGAATGAAGTTTGGACAAGTGCACAAGAAAGCACACCTAGTGAAGCCTGTTTACAACAAAGAATTCATTGTACACAAGTATAATTAACCACTCACATGATTTAACCTCATCCAGTATGAGGTATAGATAAGACACTTTTGTAACCCAAATTTTTTCTTTTGTAATTCAGAAAGAGCATGCAATTTTAAGCAACTTTCTAATTTACTCCTATTATCAATTTTTCTTCGTTCTCTTGCTATCATTATTTGAAAAAGAAGGCATCTAAGCTTTTTTTTTGGTTTCAGTACTCTGGACAGTACTTTTTTATTGATGGATGAATTTATCCACCAATCAGCAAGGACAACCCAGGTTGTTCACCAAAAATGGGCCGGCATCTAAACTTACATTCTTGCATTTCAAATAAAGATACCAAGAGAATGAAGACAATTTGATAATAGGAGTAAATTAGAAAGTTGCTTAAAATTTCATGCTCAATCTGAATCATGAAAGAATATTTTTGGGTACAGTGTCCCTTTAATGTTGATGTCTCCTTCCGCTCTCCTTATATTTTCCCCACTGTGATCCTTCTGTTCCTCTCCAGCTGGTTGACAGGTTGTGTATCCCCAAACGTGGAGATAAATGAACTTGAAGGGTTAGTCCACTTTATAATTCCAGGGGTTTATAAGGGAAGTAATTGTTCCAGACTTTGTGTTTATATATATATATATAATAAAACACACTTTATTCGAGTCCAGATTAAAATATGTACATATACACTTAACAAGAACAACTCAAAAGGTTAAAAGTCACAAACAATGGCCGTGTAAATTAAGCAGCACGAACGGAATGAACTGGCATATGTAATAATATACCTGATGTTATGCCGTTATTTTGCTGTTAATGAATATATTTAGAAACAATGTATACACCGTGTGCTAGTACTTCCAGATCACACAATCTTGTATGTAATGCTGGCTACTAAATCGCACCAATTCAGCAGTGATACAAACTGTGCGTGTGGCAGGGGCAGAGCCTAATGCGTTTCGCAACACCATTGGTTGCTTCATCAGAGGTAGGGGCCACCCCCCTCCTGACTGATCTATATAGCGTGTCAGTGCTCATTTCAATTAGACTGGTGCCGCGTCTGCCATATTTATTACTGGCAATTGCCCTTCCCTGCCGTTCAAAAGAAATCCTTTTTAGGATAAAATATTCAATTATTATTTATTTATGAGACGTTTTCTCAAAGTCATTCATATATATTATTTTTATTGTACAAAACTTGTAATTGAGAAGACAAAATTGACAAACAGCTACATGCAGTTTAGCATGGGAAGAGGTAATAATCGAAGATGCAAGAAGCAGATCATTGTTGAATCTTAGTGGGTGGGCTGGAGTATATTTGTTTATTAGTAAGAATAGCTAGTGGAAAGAAGCGCTGATAAGGGCTTTGTAGGTCAGGGTGAGAATTTTTAATTTAATTCTGCTGTGCAGTGAAGGGACTCGCAATGAGGGGCAGCAGGTACAGAGCGATGGGAAAGGTGGATTAGCCTGGCAGAGGCATTTAGGATGGATTGAAGTTGGGAGAGGCAGAAGAGAGAAAGGTTAGTGAGTAGGTTATTGCAGTAGTCAAGTCCAGAAATTACAAGGGAATGTATTATTTGCTTTGTGGTGTCAGCGCTCATAATTCATAGCCCTCATTAACATAATTACACTCTAGGAGACAATATGTTTTCACCTAGGAATTTTGGATCTATCTAAACATTATTGCCATTTGAAAAATCATTTTGTTTGCTTATTGCTTGGCTGTCTGCACACTTATTTTTAGTGTACACGTTTTTTCAGGTTTAATAGAAAGTTAGAAATATTGCAAACATTACACATAAAAAAAAGAAATTCATACACAGCTATATTATAATCGTCATGATGTGCATTTATCATTTAAATAACATGTTATAAAAATGTTAATCATATAATAACACTAAATTATAAGAAATTGTTAATTACACTAATGTCATAAATTCATAGCACTGTTTAAGCAAAAAACTGCATTCAGCCATATCATACCCTATCGTATAATACTGATAAAATTAGCTGATTTATTTTTTCTTGTAAAGTAGCAAACAATTGTTTGTTAACCCTTTAGAATTACCTGGATTTCTGCATTGAATACTTGTAAAGGGTTAGATTACGAGTGGAGCACTATTTAGCGCTCCAACTCGAGAAGTAAAGTTCACTAGATGGAAACTTTTTGTGCACATCAGGTAGTGATGAAAGTAAAAATTTTGCATGTGAGCGAAACCTGATGCGGCCAACCAAATATTGTGAGCGCGTTAACTTCTTCTCCCCATAGAAGTCAATGGAAAGTGCAGAAGAAAAAACACCTATAGCTTGCGTGCTAACCCGACAACAGTTATGAATTCTTCACATTTCTATATTCTTCACTTACAAAACAATGTATTTTCTGTAAATACATATTTATGTATATATCTATACATACCTTTACCCGCAGTCGGGTTAGCGCATATGAAGAATTGCTGACCTCAATGTGTATTTTTGAGATATTAAAACTAAAATATTAGAAAATATTAATAAAAAATTATAAAAAATATACATACTGTAAATGGAATATATCTATATTTTTACAGTATGTATAATCATTTTTATTAATTAATTTTAATATGTTTTTAATATTTAATATTTCAAGTTAGCTATTTATTACCAGATCGTGTTAGGTCTAAATTGCGAACCATGATGCATGTTACACATATTTTACATTCCTATGTTCTTCACATAGGAAATAATGTAATTTTTATTATTAAATATATATTTCTATATCTCTGTTAATGTAAAATAGATATTATTAACTATATATCTATAGGAATAGATATATAGGTATAGGTATATAAAGATATACATAGAAACATGCCTTTACATTAAAAAGTACATTGTTCTGTAAGTGAAGAACATTGGAATGTTAAATATGTACAGTATTTTTACCTATGTATGTACTTTAAATATTTTTTCACAACTAGAGAGTGTTAGTTCATGTGTGACATATAGATAACATTGTGCTCACACCCGTGGAATTACCTAATAGTCAGCACTGATTGGTTAAAATGCAAGTCTGTCAAAAGGGGGCAGTCTGCAGAGGCTTAGATACAATGTAATCACAAAGGTAAAAATTATATTAAAATATCTGTGTTGGTTATTCAAAACTGGGGAATGGGTAATAAAGGGATTATCTATCCTTTTAAACAATAATTATTCTGGTGTAGATTGCCCCTTTAATTTTACAGTCGTCTTCAGGTCATGCCACAGCATCTACAATTGGTTAAGCTCAGGATTCTGACTTGGCAATTCCAAAAACTTAATTTTTTTCAGCCATTATTTAGTTGATTTTCTTGTGTGCTTTGGGTCATTGTCTTGTTGCATCACCAAACCTGTCTAGCTTCAGGTTATGTACTGCTTCCCTGACATTCTCCTATAAAATGTTTTGATACAATTTTAAGTTTATTGTTCCATAATTATTGTAAGATGCCAAGGCCCTGAGGCAGTAAAGCTGACCCAAACTATAATGCTGCCACTACCATGCTTCATAGTTGGGATGAGGATTTGGTGTTGATAAGCAGTGGCTTTTTTCCTCCACATGTGCATTTATGCCAAAAAGTTAAACTTTTATCTCATTTGTCAACAGCACATTTTCCCAGAATCATTGTGGAACATCCAGATGGTCTTTGACAAACTTGAGACATGCTGCAATGTTTTTTTATACAGTGGTGGTTTCCTTCATTGTGGTTTCAAGGATCCGTAAATGCTTCAATAGTGGCTGTTTGTTTGGGACTGTTTGGCACTCTACAATTATGGCTTGCTTTTCAGAGCGTGCGTCTGCACTATTTGCTCTGTTTGCCGGCTGAAATTTTGTTTAGTTTGGTGAAATCCTAGGGGGTTTTCTTCAAAGGGCGTGTGATAGCACTGAGAGCCCTATCATTTATACAGTGACTTTTTTGTGTATTTAGGTCTATACCATTAGGTGTACACCTAGGAAATAATTGTTGGATGTCTGTACCAGACTATATTTGAGTGTGGTTTTACCCTGTATTACTATTACACAACACACAGTGTTTGTTTGCCAGTGGATGGTTTCACTGTATCAGTGTCAGGGTTTTTTCCCTCCTTTGTTTGCCATGTGCTGCTGGCAGCCATTTTACTCACCTCTCTTGCTGACTCTGGTGCATACTGTTTGATGCTGCTCATTTCCTGCACTTACTTTTATGGCCAGACTGGTGTTCATCATCAGTGTGAGACAGGATGCAGTCTCAGAATTGTGATGTCATCACTTATTATTTAAAGGGCCTCTGTTCAGTATAATTTGCCCTTGTGTTGTCTCAGACCTGTTTGTGAGAGCTCTTGTGTATTACCTGGCTGTCTGATGTCCCTCCTGGTTCCTGATTCCTGGCTTGTTCCTGACTCTGCTGTTCTCCTTGTTCCTGATTCTAGCTCGTCTGACTACTCGCTTTGGCTCCTGACTCGGCTCGTCTGACTACGAGCTCTGGTTTTGATTCCTGGCTTGTTATTTGTTTTGTGGACTTTTTATTATTTTTTGCTATTAATAAAGGTGTGATTATTTTTGCACTTCTCGTCTCAGTCTGATTCCTGGCACCCTGACAATCAGACCCCCTGCTGGTTAATATCTTTTTGTAATAAACCGTTTTTAAGTGCAACCTGTGTCACACTTTGGCTCATGTAGATTCTCATTAGCCCTTCTTTCTAAAAAAAATATATTAAAAAAATTCTATTCATGTAACCCCTTTGTTCACTGTGCAAGGTGACTACTCATTTATTATTATTATTATTATTATTATTATTATTATTATTATTATTATTATTATTGGTTATTTGTAGAGCGCCAACAGATTCTGCAGTGCTGTAAACAGAGGGTAGTACAACAAAACAATTAAAGGGATCAGATGGGTAGAGGGCCCTGCCAAGAGTTGCACTGTTGTAATTAGCTCTTAAGAAGGTGATCTACAAACAGCTGGACTTAAGGGGGTTCAGGGGATAGCAATGGAGGAGTGGAACTGGTATAAAGTAAGGTTAGCATAGGTTGTATGCATCCCTGAACAGTAGAGTCTTTAGGGAGCGCTTGAAGCTTTCAAAACTAGGGGAGAGTCTTGTGGGGCGAGGCAGAGAGTTCCACAAGATGGGAGACAGTCTGGAGAAGTCCTGTAAATGGGAGTGCGATGAGGTAACCAGTAAGGAGGAGAGTAGGAGGTCATGAGCAGAGCGAAGGGGACGGGATGGAGAGTATCTGGAGACAAGGTCTGAGATATAGGGGGGAGCAGTGCAGTTGAGGGCTTTGTATGTCAGAGTGAGAATTTTGTGTTTGATCCTAGAGGCAAGAGGAAGCCAGTGAAGGGATTGGCAGAGAGGTGCAGCAGATGAAGTGAAGAGCGACGTGTAAGGAAGATGAGTCTGGCAGAGGCATTCATTATGGATTGTAAGGGAGCTAGGTGGCAGGTGGGGAGACCAGAGAGGACAGAGTTGCAGTAATCAAGGCGGGAAAGAATGAGAGAGTGGATTAAAATCTTAGTTGTGTCTTGTGTAAGGAAGTGTCTAATTTTGGAGATGTTTTTAAAGTGGAAGCAGCAGGCTTTAGCCAAGGACTGAATGTGAGGAGTGAAGGAAAGATCTGAGTCAAGTGTGACCCCGAGACATCGGGCATGCGGGGTAGGGGTAATGATGGAGTTGTCGACAGTTATAGAGATATTGGGGGTGGAGATTTTGGAAGAAGGGGGGAAAATGAGGAGCTCAGTTTTGGAGAGATTTAGCTTGAGGTAGTGAGAGGACATCCAGGAAGAGATGTGAGAAAGACAGGTAGTGACACGGGTTAGCAAGGAAGGAGATAGGTCTGGTGCAGAGAAGTAGATTTGGTTGTCATTGGCATACAAATGATATTGGAAACCGTGGGGCTTAATTAGGGAACCTAGTGATGACGTATAGATTGAGAAGAGAAGGGGACCAAGGACAGAGCCTTGCAGTACTCAGACAGAAAGTGGTGACGGGGCAGAGGAGGCCCCAGAGAAGGCTACACTGAAGGTACGGTTTGACAGGTAGGAAGAGAGCCACGAAAGGGCTGTGTCACAGATGCCGAAGGATTAGAGGGTTTGGAGCAAAAGAGGGTTGTCAACAGTGTCAAAGGCTGCGGACAGATCAAGGAGGATAAGCAGAGAGAAGTGGCCTTTTGATTTTGCTGTAAGTAGGTCATTGGTGACCTTAACAATAGCTATCTCTGTGGAGTGATAGGGATGAAATCCAGATTGCAGCGGGTCAAGAAGGGAGTTTAACGTAAGGAAATGGGATAGGCGTGCACATACTAGTTTTTCGAGAAGCTTTGAGGCAAGAGGGAGGAGGGAGATAGGGTGGTATTTAGATGGGGAGGTAGGATCAAGGGAAGGTTTTTTGAGGATAGGTGTGACCAGTGCATGTTTAATCGATGAGGGAAATGTACCAGTGCTGAGGGAGAGGTTGAAAATGTGTGTTAGTATAGGGGTAAGGGTAGCAGAGAGGGAGGGGAGTAGCTGTGAGGGGATAGGGTCAAGGGGACAGGTAGTGAGGATAGAGCGCAGTATAAGTGCCAAAACTTCTTCCTTAGTAACAGGGGAGAATGAACTAAGTTTCAGGTTATGAGGGTTGTGGTTGAGTGAGAGCATTTGAGGGGGGGAGGGAATGGAATTATGTTGAGAGCTGATTTCGTGTCTGATGGAGTCAATTTTGTTAATGAAGTGACTGGCAAAGTCTTGAGCTGACAGAGAAGTTGTATTAGGAAGTGGGGGAGGTCGGAGGAGAGTATTGAAAGTGGAGAAGAGACATTTTGGGTTTGAAGAAAGATTAGAGATAAGAGTAGAGAAGTAGTGTTGCTTGTGGAGATTAAGGGCAGAATAGTAGGAGTTCAAGATGAATTTGTAATGATAAGAGGGGCGAGATTGTCCAGGACGGATATAAGGGTGGAATTATAATGGCAGATAGATTGTTCAGGGCACGAAAAGGAGGAGAAGGATGAGAGGAGCGGTTTAAGGGAATTAGCAAGTTGCTGCTGATCTAAAGACATAATGCTGTGAAGTTTGGTGTGAGGAGTAGAAGGAGGGAGAGTTGTAGGAAGGGATGATATGTTGCAAGTAAGGAGATGGTGGTCAGAAAGAGGAAAAGGGGAGTTTGAGAAGTTTGAGAGAGTGCATCGATAGCTAAAGATCAGGTCAAGAGAGTGACCGTCTTTGTGAGTGGGAGAATCAGTCCATTGTGACAGACCGAAAGAGGAAGTGAGTTGCAGAAGTTGTTTAGCAGATGAGGCAGTGGGATTGTTAAGGGGGATGTTGAAGTCACCAAGAATGAGGGCAGGGGTGTCTGAGGAAAGGAAATAGGGTAGCCAGGCAGCCAAGGGATCTAGAAATTGAGTTGAGGAGCCGTATATGGCTGCAACACATACAGAGAGAGGGGAGAAGAAGCTGTTTTCCAGAAGGCTACCTGTTGTAAGTTAGAAGGCAGTTGAAGCAGCTGAGTGTAAAAATCTGTGTATTTTCTTTGAGTTCTGGGAGAGGATTGTGTTTGAAATCAACCTGAAGGAGAGAGATATATTAGGTTAATGATGGGCCAGCAAAAGTGTTTTAAAGGAGTGGGAGGGTACATTTATGGACATTTTAGCTAAGGGTCATTCATGCAGAAACAAACAAAAAAAAACATCAACAAAATATTACAGAGATAAGACTGAGTCTGAGGTATACAAGGGGTGAAATAAAACCATTAAACAAATAGACATATAAATGGGCCAGAGCTGCTTAAACTAACAACATATAGCAGACATAAAGTTGATAAAATATGCAATGAGCTAGAGGTATGCAAATTATGACTAGCACATATATATATATATATATATATATATATATATATATATATATATGTGTGACATTAACTTATTGTAATCCATTTCCATCTTCATTACTGATACTGAACTATATGAATGCCACATGTATCTTGGCATGATAGACATACTTTAATAGTCACAACAAGAAATCTACAAATAGCAAGTTTTAATATTTTTATGAATAGACTTCTACTATGTCTCCTATAGCCATTTCAGAGTGTTTTACACATGTGCAATATAACCGAATGATTCAATATAGTCTTGGAATACTTGCAAAGATGTCCAAAAGGCCATTTCAGGACTTTATCAAGTGCTTTGAGGTGTCAAATTTGAAAGTCAAAACTGGCCTAGAAAAGGTGTTAGAAAGTGAGTCCAAAATGTATTCTGGCCATCGACAAATTTTTTGCCCCATAGTAAAAATACGGACGGATGCAGGAAAAAGACAAACATGTGCTGTTGTGATCACGTTGCATCTTTTCAGCCAAAAAGAAAGTGCCATTGCAGATAGAGAGGGATTGAGACCATTATTAATTTGAAAGGCTACAATTCTATGTCAAAAGCAATCCAAAAACTAACTGAATTAAATATGACGTTTCTGTATGGCAAACTCTAATAGTTTTGGATGAGGACTATTGGTGGCTTTGAGAAGCAAAATTTGAATGTTAATATTCAAATTCTATATTTTATAAAGGAAAAATTTATTGTTTGTACAAACGAATGTTCAGCAAATAAAAAAAACCAAACCGGCTTTTTTTGCTTTTAATCAGAATGCTTAAATATTAATCCATACCAAATAATTACCCTTTCCCAGAATAGCGTCCTTAACCTACTAGTAAAATAAATTCAACAGTATTAACCATAAAAAATCTTCAGCAATTACCTCTGAAAATAAATGTTAGTCGGCTAGATTACAAGTTTTTGTCGGTAAGGCTTGCGGGGCTAACGAGCAGTTTCAGCTCACCGCTCACCTACAGACAACGCTGGTATTACGGGTATTTACAAACCCGGCGTTAGCCGCAGAAAAGTGAGCGAAGAGCAAAATTTTGCTCCACATCTCACCTCAATACCAGCGCTGCTTACGGTAGTGATGAGCTGGCTAAACGTGTTTGTGCACGATTTCCCGATAGGAATCAGTGGGGCAGATTCGGCAGAAAAAAACCTAACACCTGCAAAAAAGCAGCGTTCAGCTCCTAACGCAGCCCCATTGATTCCTATGGGGAAATACTTGTTATGTCTACACCTAACACCCTAACATGAACCCCAAGTTTAAACACCCCTAATATTACACTTATTAACCCCTAATCTGCCGCCCCCGACATCGCTGACACCTGCTTTATATTATTAACCCCTAATCTGCCGCTCCGGACACCGCCGCCACCTACATTATATTTATGAACCCCTAATCTGCTGCCCCTAACATCGCCGAACCCTACATTATATTTATTAACCCCTAATCTGCCGCCCCCAATGTCGCTGCCACCTAACTACACTTATTAACCTCTAATCTGCCGCTGCCAACATCGCCGCCACTATAATAAATATATTAACCCCTAAACCTAAGTCTAACCCTAACCCTAACACCCCCCTAACTTAAATATAAATTAAAATAATCTAAATAAAATAATTTTAATTAACTAAATTATTCCTATTTTAAACTAAATACTTACCTATAAAATAAACCCTAAGCTAGCTACAATATAACTAATAGTTACATTGTAGCTAGTTTAGGGTTTATTTTTATTTTACAGGCAACTTTGTATTTATTTTAACTAGGTACAATAGTTATTTAATAGTTATTAACTATTTAATAGCTACCTAGCTAAAATAAAGACAAATTTACCTGTAAAATAAAAATAAACCTAAGTTACAATTACACCTAACACTATACTATAATTAAATTAATTCCCTAAACTAACTACAATTAAATACAGTTAAATACAATTATCTAAATTATGGAAAAAAACAAACACTAAATTACAGAAAATAATAAAATATTTACAATTTTTTTAAACTAATTACACCTAATCTAATCCCCCTAATAAAATAAAAAATCCCCCCCCAAAAGATAAAAATCCCTATCCTATACTAAATTACAAATAGCCCTTAAAAGGGCCTTTTGTGGGGCATTGCCCCAAAGTAATCAGCTCTTTTACCTGTAAAACAAAATACAATACCCCCCATCATTAAAACCCACCACCCACACACCCAACCCTACTCTAAAACCCACCCAAACCCCCCTTAATAAAACCTAACACTAACCCCTTGAAGATCACCTTACCGGGAGACGTCTTCACCCAACCGGGCAGAAGTGGTCCTCCAGACGGGAGAAGTCTTCATCCTATCCGGGCAGAATAGGTGTTCCAGATGGCCAGAAGTCTTCATCCTGACGGCATCTTCTATCTTCATCCATCTGGAGCGGAGCGGGTCCATCTTCAAGACATCCGACGCGGAGCATCCTCTTCCTTCCGACGACTAACACTAAATGACAGTACATTTAAGTGACGTCATCCAAGATGGCGTCCCTTCAATTCCGATTGGCTGATAGAATTCTATCAGCCAATTGGAATTAAGGTAGAAAAAATCCTATTGGCTGATGCAATCAGCCAATAGGATTAAAGTTCAATCCTATTGGCTGATCCAATCAGCCAATACGATTGAGTTTGCATTCTATTGGCTGATAGAATTCTATCAGCCAATCGGAATTGAAGGGACGCCATCTTGGATTACGTCACTTAAAGGTACCGCGTCGGATGTCTTGAAGATGGACCCCCTCCGGATGGATGAAGATAGAAGATGCCGTCTGGATGAAACTTCTGGCCATCTGGAGGACCTCTTCTGCCCGGATAGGATGAAGGCTTCTGCCCATCTGGAGGACCACTTCTGCCCGGTTGGGTGAAGACGTCTCCCGGTAAGGTGATCTTCAAGGGGTTAGTGTAAGGTTTTATTAGGGGGGGATTAGGTGGGTTTTAGAGAAGGGTTGGGTGTGTGGGTGGTGGGATTTAATGTTGGGTGGGATATTTGATTTTTTTTTACAGGTAAAAAAGGTGATTACTTTGGGGCAATGCCCCGCAAAAGGCCCTTTTAAGGGCTATTTGTAATTTAGTATATGGTAGGGATTTTTATTATTTTGGGGGGCTTTTTTATTTAATTATGGGGATTAGATTAGGTGTAATTAGTTTAAAAAATTTTTTTTAATTATTTTATAATTTTCTGTAATTTAGTGGGGGGGTTTTCCGTAATTTAGATAATTGTATTTAATTGTATTTAATTGTAGTTAGTTTAGGGAATTAATTTAATTATAGTGTAGTGTTAGTTAATAAAATGTAACTAATGTTTGCGAGGCTGGAGTGAGGTGGTTTAGGGGTTTATTAAAGTGGTGGCGATGTCCGGTTGGCAGATTAGGGGTTAAAATGTTTATTTAAGTGTTTGTGGTGTGGGGGAGCTCGGTTTAGGGGTTAATAGGTAGTTTATGGGTTTTAGTGTACTTTTTAGCACTTTAGTTAAGAGTTTTATGTTACGGCGTTAGCCCATAAAACTCTTAACTACTGACTTTTAAATGCGGTACGAGTCTTGACAGGAGAGGGTCTACTGCTCACTTTTTCCAAGACTCGTAATACCGGCGTTATGCAAGTCCCATTGAAAATATGGGATATGCAATTTACGTAAGTGGATTTGCGGTATGTTTGAGTCGCGGAAAAAAAGTGAGCGGTACACCTGTACCTGCAAGACTCGTAATACCAGCATTAGGAAAAAAGCAGCGTTGGGACCTCTCAATGCTGCTTTTTAACCCTAATGCAAAACTCGTAATCTAGCCGAGTATGTTTCCTATAATTAATCTCACTAATGTGTGTGTCTGTGCCACAGACTCCAAACACAAATTAAAATAGTATAGATTTGTCAGTATACATTTTAAAATCCTGGCTTAACAAGATTTTGAGTGTCAGTATGAATAAATTGTGTAAAAGTGATGTAATACACATTTACAAGTAGTTATAATAAGCAAATGAAAAACCATACCCATCTAATATTTTACTTACTTTACTGGAAGACTTGTTTTTCAAAATGTTAACCTTGTAGACACTCAATGCTATTTACAAACACCTAGATTACAAGTTTTGCATTGCGGCTTGTAATGCTGAAAATATGGCATTTTCAGCGTTAAAACAGCACCGCAGCTATTACAAGTCTTGTCGGTATAGCTGTACCGCACACCTTTTAGCCTGTAACACAACATCAGTCCCGCACATGTAAAAATTACGTTTTTTCATGGGACTCCCATAGCACCGGTATTACGAGTTTTGCGGTACGGCTAAAAAGTGAGCGTTACAGCCTAAAACGACAAGATCTGTAACGCCATCTAAAGTCAGTAGTTATGAGTTTTACACTACAAAGCTGTAGCATAAAACTCATAACTAATGTGTTAAAAAGTACACTAACACCCATTAACTACCTATTAACCCCTAAACCGAGGCCCTCCCACATCGCAAACACTATATTTATACATTTATTAACCCCTAATCTGCTGCTCCCGACATCGCCGCCACTAAAAAAATGTATTAACCCCTATTCCACCGCTCACTGACATTGTCGCCACTATAATAAATGTATTAACCCCTAAACCGTCGCCCTCTCGCTTTGCAAACACTAGTTAAATATTATTAACCCCTAATCTGCTGTCCGCCCACACCGCCGCTATAATAAACCTATTAACCCCTAAACCGCAAGCCCCCCACAACGAAATATACTAAAATAAACTATTAACCCATAAACCAAAAGCCCCCCACAACAAAATAAACTAATTTAAACTAGTAACCCCTAAACCTAACGACCCTCTAACTTTATATTAAAATTACAATTTCCCTATCTTAAATTAAATTAAAACTTACCTGTCAAATTAAAAAAAATATTTTAAACCAACAATAAACTATTATAATTATTAAACTATTAAACTAACTAGCAATTATATAAAACTAAACTACCAATAAAAAATCCTAACACTACTCTAAAAAGTACAAACTATCTAATTACAAAAAATAAAAACTAACTAAATTACATTAAAAAAAAAACTAAATCACGACAAATAACAAACAAATTATCAAAAATAAAAAATAATTACACCTAATCTAGTAGCCCTATCAAAATAAAAAAGCCCCCCCCCCAAATAAAAAAAAAACCCTAGCCTAAAATAAACTACCAATGGCCCGTAAAAGGGCCTTTTGTGGGGCATTGCTCCAAAGATATCAGCTCTTTTACCTGTAAAAAAAAATACAAACACCCCCCCAACAGAAAAACCCACCACCCAATCAACCCCCCAAATAAAAAAACTATCTAAAATAACCTAAGCTAACCATTGCCATGAAAAGGGCATTTGTATGGGCATTGCTCTTAAAATGGCATTTAGCTCTTTTACATTGTCCAAACCCTTTTCTCGAAATGTGCGATTCATTTTGTATCGATTCGGAAATTCGGCCAAATTCGTAAAATTCGGGATTCGGATCGATTCGAATTTCCGAATTAAAATAGTGCCGAATCTACTGAATAAATCCGAATTAGTTCGGATTTATTCGGATTTATTCGGTAGATTCGGATGGCCATGGATTACACTAGTATTGTACAGTATATTAGGTTATATCACTCTGCTATGGGTTACACCTAATATACAGTACATAATATTAGTCTAATACTTACCGAAATTCCGAATTTTTTTAAGGGTATTAGAATTGGATTCATTTTTATTTTTTTGGATAATTTCGTTTTGTTTTGTTTTTAATGATAGGTTTTTTTATTTTTTGTAATGGTAGTTTTTTATTTTTTGTAATGTTAGGTTTTAGTGTAAGGCAGCTTAGTTTTTATTTCACAGGTAAGTTTGTAATTATTTTAGCTAGGTAGTTAGTAAATAGTTAATAACTATTTGCTAACTAGTCTACCTTGTTAAAATAAATACAAACCTACCTGTGAAATAAAAATAAAACCTAAGCCAGATACAATGTAACTATTAGTTATATTGTAGCTAGCTTAGGTTTTATTTTACAGGTAAGTATGTATTTAGTTTTAAATAGGTATTATTTAGTTAATAATTGTAACTTTAGTTAAGATCAAATTTAATTATGTTAAAGTTAGGGGGGTTAGGGTTAGGTTTAGGGTTAGATTTAGGGGTTAATATAGTTTAATTAGCTTGTTGCGATGTCGAGGGGCTGGCGGTTTAGGGGTTAATAGGTTTATTTAGTTAATAATTGTAAATTTAATCTAGCTATATTTTTAGCATGTTAAAGTTAGGGAGTGTTAGGGTTAGGTTTAGAGTTACATTAGGGATAGGTTTAGGGGTTAATATAGTTTAATTTATCTTGTTGCGATGTGGGGGCTGGCGGTTTAAGGGTTAATAAATGTAGTATAGTGTTGGCGATATTGGGAGTGGCAGATTAGGGGTTAATAATTTCATTTCGGTAGTGGCGATATCGGGAGCTGCAGATTAGGGGTTAATAACTGTAGGCAGGCGTCAGCGATGTTGGGGGCAACAGATTAGGGGTGTTT
The DNA here is from genome assembly GCF_027579735.1 of Bombina bombina. NCBI lineage: Eukaryota > Metazoa > Chordata > Amphibia > Anura > Bombinatoridae > Bombina > Bombina bombina. The sequence continues at coordinate 1,161,013,732 of NC_069500.1, read as the reverse complement.
AGACTCTGGGTTTATGTTAGGGTGTTAGGTTTAACCCCTTAACGACCAACGACGTATGGGGTACGTCCTGCAAAAAAATGCAGTTAATGACCAAGGACGTACCCCGTACGTCGTTGGTCTTTGAAAGCAGTGGAAGCGATCCAGATCACTTCCAACTGCTTTCATGTTATAGCAGTGATGCCTCGATATTGAGGCATCCTGCTATAACATTTTTTAGCCGTCCGATGCAGAGAGAGCCACCCTGTGGCCCTCTCTGCATCGGCCATCAATGGCCATGTTCGTTGGTGGGTGGGAGCTGATCCAGGGAGGCGGGTGGGCGGCCATTGGTGGGAAGGGGGGTGGGATCGAGTGCGCGTGCGTGCGCGGGTGCGCGCGCGTGCACGTGAGCATGTGTGCGCGCGTGCATGGGAGCGGGTGCGCGCGCGCGGGGGGTGGGAAACCTACACTATGGAACAACAGGGGTACTTGGTGGGAGAGAGGGTGGCATCATAAAACATTTTAACGATCTGGGAGGGTGGGAGGTTGGGGGTTGAGGGGGGGCAGCTACATAATTGAGGGGGGGCAGCTAAATAATAAAATAAAAAAAATTGATAAAAAAACATTTGATTTCAAACTGGGTACTGACAGACAGCTGCCAGTACCCAATATGGCGCATAATAAGGCAGAGAGGGGGGTTAGAGAGCTATTTGGGGGGGATCAGGGAGGTTGGGGGCTAAGGGGGGATCCTACAGAGCAGAATTATTATTGGGTTTTTTTTTTAAATCCCCAAAAAACTCTTATTTTAGTACTGGCAGACTTACTGCCAGTACTTAAGATGGCGGGGACAATTGTGGGGTGGGGGAGGGAAGAGAGCTGTTTGGGAGGGATCAGGGGGTGTGATGTGTCATGTGGGAGGTTGATACCTACACTAAAGCTAAAATTAACCCTACAAGCTCCCTACAAGCTCCCTAATTAACCCCTTCAATGCTGGGCATTATACACGTGTGGTGCGCAACGGCATTTAGCTGCCTTCTAATTACCAAAAAGCAAAGCCAAAGCCATATATGTCTGCTATTTCTGAACAAAGGGGATCCCAGAGAAGCTTTTACAACAATGTATGCCATAATTGCACAAGCTGTTTGTAAATAATTTCAGTGAGAAACCTAAAATTGTGAAAAATGTAACGCTTTTTTTTATTTGTTCGCATTTGGCGGTGAAATGGTGGCATGAAATATACCAAAATGGACCTAGATCAATACTTTGGGTTGTCTACTACATTATACTAAAGCTAAAATTAACCCTACAAGCTCCCTACAAGCTCCCTAATTAACCCCTTCAATGCTGGGCATAATACACGTGTGGTGCGCAGTGGCATTTAGCGGCCTTCTAAATACCAAAAAGCAATGCCAAAGCCATAAATGTCTGCTATTTCTGAACAAAGGGGATCCCAGAGAAGCATTTACAACCATTTATGCCATAATTGCACAAGTTGTTTGTAAATAATTTCAGTGAGAAACCTAAAGTTTGTGAAACAATTTGTGAAAAAGTGAACAATTTTTTTTATTTGATCGCATTTGGTAGTGAAATGGTTGCATGAAATATACTAAAATGGGCCTAGATCAATACTTTGGGATGTCTTCTAAAAAAAAATATATACATGTCAAGGGATATTCAGGTATTCCTGAAAGATATCAGTGTCCCAATGTAACTAGCGCTAATTTTGAAAAAAAGTGGTTTGGAAATAGCAAAGTGCTACTTGTATTTATTTCCCTATAACTTGCAAAAAAAACAAAGAACATGTAAACATTGGGTATTTCTAAACTCAGGACAAAATTTAGAAACTATTTAGCATGGGTGTTTTTTGGTGGTTGTAGATGTGTAACAGATTTTGGGGTTCAAAGTTAGAAAAAGTGTGTTTTTTTTCCATTTTTTCCTCATATTTTATAATTTTTTTTATAGTAAATTATAAGATATGATGAAAATAATGGTATCTTTAGAAAGTCCATTTAATGTCGAGAAAAACGGTATATAATATGTGTGGGTACAGTAAATGAGTAAGCGGAAAATTACAGCTAAACACAAACACTGCAGAAATGTAAAAATAGCCTTGGTCCCAAATGGACAGAAAATGGAAAAGTGCTGTGGTCCTTAAGGGGTTAAACTGTATTTTTATTTCCCCCATAGACATCAATGGGGTTGCGTTACCCAACTTTTGTTTCTGCGATCGCAGGTGTTAGGGTTTTTTTTGCCGGCTCTCCCCATTGATGTCTATGGGGAAATCGTGCAGGAGCACGTCTCAGCAGCGCTCTTGTGTGCGGTATGGAGCTCAACACAACCATATCACACGCAAAAGGTGTATGTTTGAAAACTTGTAATGGCAGCGCTATAGGAAACTAAATAAGGTAACTTTTGTTGCATTCGTTAATTTCTCTATAGCGCTCAAAACTCGTAATCTAGGTAAAAGTATGGTATTATGATCAATGTTTGTTTCCTAATAAGAGATAGCTACAGTATATGCAATTAGGGCTAGATTACACTCAGAGCACAACAATATTAGCACTCTTGTCCATCCAAATCTCTTGTGCTCAATCTATACCACTTCCATTTTGCGCCTATATTACAAAGTCCAGAGTCATTTTGTTTTTGCTAAAGCCATAGTTTAGTGTGAACTAACATCTGCATGTAGAATGGTGCAGTGCGTTACATTCCTCACTTCTCTGAGGGCATGCAGTAAACTTCATGTCGGGTAACACTTGAGCACTAAACATATGGAGCAGAAAAAAATAGCAGTGGAGTTCTTCATTTAGTTCTGTACTATGTGTTTTTATTAAAACTTAAAGGGACACTAAAGTCAAAATTTAAGTTTCATGATTCTGATAGCTCATGAAATGTAAAACAAATTAGCAACATACGTTCATTATCAAAACACGGACATTTGCTGAGGATCCATCTCCTACTGTTCATGTGCAAAAGTGCCTAGTATGTACGTATAAGCATTTTGTGATTGGCTGATGGCTGTCACATGGTACAGGTGGAGGGGAAATGTATTCATTTTGAAATTTGCCAGAACATTTTGTACTGCTAATTTCAAATTCGGAGTAAGTGCTATTGCATTCTTTCTTAATTGTGTATTTTTTAGTTATTCAATTCTACTGTGTTTAGTGACCCTTTAAAGAGACATGAAACCCACATTTTTCTTTCATAATTCAGATAGAGCATGTGATTTTAAAAAACTTTCTAATTTACTTTTATTATCTAATTTGTTTAGTTCTCTTGGTATCCATTATTAAAAAAAGATACTTAGGTAGGCTCAGAATATGCTGATTGATGGCTGCACATATAAGATTTGGCTTTCAACTAGCTCCCAGTACTGCTTTGCTGCTTCTTCAACAAAAGATACCAAGGGAATGAAGAAAATTAGAATGTTGCTTAAAATTGTATTCTCTATCCGAATGACAAAATAAAGTTTTGGGTTTCTGTCCCTTTAAAGGGACAGTAAAGTAAAAAAAAAACTTTCATGATTTAAATAGGGCATGTAATTTTAAACAACTTTCCAATTTACTTTTATTACCAATTTTGCTTTGTTCGCTTGGTATTCTTAGTTGAAAGCAAAATCTAGGAGGTTCATATGCTAATTTCTTAGACCTTGAAAGCCGCCTCTAATCTGAAAGCATTTTGACAGTTGTTCACCACTAGAGGGCGTTAGTTCATGTGTATCATATAGATAAAATTGAGCTCAGGCACATGAAGCTCCTAGGAGTCAGTACTGATTGGCTAAAAATGCAAGTCTGTCAAAAGAACTGAAATAAGGGGGCAGTTTGCAGAGGCATAGATACAAGGTAATCACAGAGGTAAAAAGTATATTATTACAACTGTGTTGGTTATGCAAAATTGGGGAATGGGTAATAAAGGGATTATCTACTTTTTTAAACAACAAAAATTCTGGTGTTTACTGTCCCTTTAAGCATAAACCGTTTTACACATACACACACATATACCTTTAACCCCTCCTTTCTAGATCTTCCCCTTTTCATATACCATACTCCTTTAATACTGCTACAAAACTTAGTTTTGTTCATTAATAAACCTGTTTTCGTAAGTCTTAAGTCTAAATGAAGCTTCAGTTCTTTATTTTTTGTGTGTTTTTCTGTAAACTAGCAAGTGATAAGTTTCTTTCAGGTCTCCGAAAGCACTAAATTTTACAGCGATATTTTGGAGTTTATCACTTAACTCATCACTTGAGAATGAACACAATGGGGTCTATTTATTATTGTGTGGACATTCATGATACAATGTAGCATATCATGTCTGCCGCACATCTATAAATGCCGACAGCATACACTGTCTGCATTTTTCATTGCACCAGCAGTTCTGGTGAATTGCTTGTGCAATGCTGCCCTCTGCAGATTCGCGGCCAATTGGCCTCTAGCAGGGGGTGTCAATCAACCCGATCGTATTCGATCGGGTTGATTTCTGTTCGCAGCCTCAGAGCAGGCGGACAGGTTATGGAGCAGCGGTCTTTAGACCGCTGCTTCATAACTTCTGTTTCTGGCGAGCTTGAAGGCTCGTCGGAAACACGGGGCATCAAGCTCCGTACTGAGCTTGATAAATTGACCCCCATGAGTGTGCTAATACTCTATCTATTACAAGTATATGGCATGCTAACAAAGATTTTATTTTCTGGTTTGTTTGATTAAAACACTCTTGGGGATAAACCAGCGAGTGAGTTTTTGTCTGTGTAGCTGCTGAGTGTTTGGTAAGAGTGCTTATCTAGAGATATATTATACTAGCAAACCAGCATCTAGTCTATACGTGTACATTCTACGTTCCTTTTTTTCATAAGTAGGATCATTTTAAGACTGAAACTTTTTTTTTTCCGCTTTAACTTTGATAGCATATGTACACCCCATTCAAGTTGAATGTAGATAATGATTTTCAAGATATATATATATATATATATATATATATATATATATATATATATATATATATACAGTATATATATACACAAACACATGTGTGTGTATATATATATACACACACACACGTGTATATATATATATATATATATATATATATATAAATTTATATAATTTTTAAGTGCATTTACACCAAATTGCATCTAACTTTTTAAAGCAATAATAATATGAATATAAATGCTTACTGTAAATATTTATGTAAAATAATGACTGTCTTCAATAATTCTGTAAAATAATTACTTTTTAATTTTTTCTTTCTATTTTATAGTTTGGTTGCTACAAAGGAAACTGACAGTGCACGATCACGTAGTCCGCCAATGTCACCATCTGATTTTTTGGATAAATTAATGGGAAGAACATCAGGTTATGATGCCAGAATAAGGCCCAACTTCAAAGGTAAAATCTTATTCATTACTCTACATAATTTCCAACATTGAAACACCTAGGTCTTTGTGAGTGTGTGGCCTATTATTTTTTGGTCAGTCATGGGATATTCCAAGATTAGTTTGTTCAGAAAAATATATGATCTGAATTAAAACCATAAGCATGTATTTTTGACGTTGCTACAAAATGTCTCACTATTTCTATGCCATATACAAATTTAATTATTCCATATAGAGAATAAACGAGTAATAAACATTATGGTGATATATTTTGTATTACAGTTGCTAAATAATAGGAATATAACAGTATGTCTAGATAATCTGTCATTAACGTAATCAAGCTTCCTTGTTCAAAAGAAAAAATTAATGAAGAGAGGATTATTTTCCATTATTTTATCCTCTAAATAATTCAGTTTACATGATGGAGGTGCACAATCAGATTATTGAAGTAATCACTTATTTTTACATTGTCATATGGAATAAACAGTGCATCGCTGCAATTAAAACCATTGTTGCACCTAAAGTAATTTTTTGAAAATAGTATTTTAATAGATGTGCATTACATATCTATATATATCATCTATCTATCTATATTATCTATAGTATATTAATCTATCTTTATCATCTACATATCTATCTATGGACTACACACATTGAAAAGCAAAATCCCAAGACACTTCCTCGAGGTTCTATTACTGTGCTAATTGTTATACATTGATAATATAATTCTGTATTTGTACAAAATATCTTTGCAAAATACAATCTAGGAAGCAGATGTAGTCTTTGTATCAGATAATTCATGTTATTGCAAATTATTGATTGAAAATATATTTCTTGGAATATGTCACTCATTAATGATATTTTTGTAAGAATTTAATAGTATAGCCTGGAAATAATTACAAATTATGCTATTCCTGTTTTTCTACTTAGGGCTAGATTACGAGTGGTGCGCTAACTCTTGCGTGCGAGTGAAAAGGGGTTTATCTTAACTCTTTGCATGCATTGGTAGTAGTGCGCGTATTACAAGTTGAAAGTAAATGTGTTTGCTTGAACACAATTGAATTTAACTCACATCAGTATAGCGTGACTTCAGAGCTCTGGATAACTTTTATGCAAGTCAAAAAGTTGTACAGTACAGTTACAGTCATAAAACTGTATAATAAAAATTATTTAAAAAAAACATTGCATACAAAAATTATAGGTGCTCAAAGATATGATGTCTCAGGTGTTAGAAAAAAGGGCTGCAAAGGGCATTTAACATTGAGACATTCATAATATCATATACTTTCCTTAAACATATCAGTCTGATCCCGCCAAGTAAGGTCAGTCCAGCCCCAAAATACCAGGCAATTCTCCTCTGAGTAAGGAACATGACAACCCCAGATGATCGTTTCGGCCTCCTATGGGCATCGTCTGTGAGGTATAGCCACATTCCTCTAAGCACACTGGGCAAGGAGTCCACATCTGGTTTCCCCCATCACCCATAGAGAGACTTCTCCAGGTTCATATTAATTTGCATACAAAGAGAGAAGTACTCTACCAAGAACAAACAACAGCTCATCAGCTAATTCTATGGCGATTTAACACCCAGGAGCAGCCTCTTTTAGACCAGTGTGCTTTTCACATTGGAAAACTTTCCTGAAGCATATGAGTCTGAACCTGCCAAGTAAGGTCAGTCCAGCCCGAAATACCAGGCAATTCTTCTCTGAGCAAGGAGGGAATTACGTTAATGCGTTCAAGATATTCAAAGCGTCTTTTTGTGCACATCAGATTAGTGATTGTGCAAAATCTTTTTACTTTAACTTAATATGCACGCTACCTGAAGTGGGCAAAAAGCTTACTTCTAGTGAAGTTAACGCACGAGTGGGAGCGATTAATAGTTCTCCACTCATAATCTAGTCCTTAGTGTTTTAATTTTCTTTATATAAATGTTTTAAATTTAACAGTAATGTTATTGTAAATTTAGTATTTAATCAAATCAGAGTAACGGTAGAAAATAAATTAAACTATTAAAAAAACAAAAACATGTGGATGCAGAATTATAAAAAATGTGCTTATTGCTGCAAACATTGATTGAAGTTCGATATCAGCATTTTTCTAAGGAGTGGACATTATTTTCTGTAAAAAAGGGGCAGGGGTTTAACTAGACATTGATGGGATCTTGGACAAAGGATATAAGGGGGCCCCTATTTCAAAATTGATCTTTTTGGCCATTTGCAATGAGGAAAAGCTGAACTGGCATTCCCAAAAGAATCAAAAAGCTTCTCTATTACTTTGTCATCCACCCCCCTTGATTAGTTTGCAAAGGTTATGCACTTCCTTTACAAATATGGTGACAGGTTTAACACTTGTTCCATGATCCCTGTTTTAGAGGGTGGCACACAGAAGAGTAAAACATAATACAGGCACACCCCCCCCCCCCCCACGTAGTGACAACACTACTGATTGCAGGGATGGGCTCCCTAAAAGTGCAGGCTAAGTCCCAATTGGCATTTCTGAGATGCCTGTAGTTACTCCCCTGCTTTTAAGATGTGTACATATTCCAAGTTAAGAAATGAGTTGGTTGCAGTTTGAGATAAAGAACAATGTTTTTTAGTATACCAAGGGCTAGATGTGTAATCCTCCATAATAGAGCCATTATAAACAAATCTAATAACAATAGCTTTTTCATATCAACTCTATTTTAGCAACATGATAATACCCACACCACATTTATTTACTGATAGTACATTATATTCAGCTCATTAAATGAAAAAAAAAACACCTCCTGATGGCTTTTTGTATGGTGATTTCAGTGAATACCAAAGCCAAGTTAAACCACTGATTCTTATTGACCACTACAAATGATAAACAATGGTAACAAATTCTAGCCAGTGAGTAGAAACAAATAGATGTCCAGGTGCAGCTATTACAAAGACACTAATATTTCCTTTCATCTGCATTACACACATGCTTAACACAGTCCTCACTGCAATTAAACACATCATCCCCAATACAAATAAAAAAAATGGCACACAATAGTGACACGCATGGGACTTCCTACATGACCCCCATCACAAAAACAACTTAAAACTTAAATGTGTAGTAGCACCTAACCTCCCAGTGGAAGAACATGTTATTTTTCAACTATGAACACTTGGTACTGACCTACTGATAAACTAATAAATGGAGCTAGACCCAGATATATATTAAATGGAGCAGTCTGGCTGCACAAGCCTCAGTGCAGTTTATGGCAAAGTAGCTGGAACAAGAGGTACTTGCTTGAGCAAACTGGTGCCAATCATTAAAATACATCTCGGTAAGCAAAGGCTATAAAACACAGTTATTAAACTGTGCATTACACTGTAGCAGTTACTGATAATCAGGTTGAGGCAGGCAGAGTCAAACACATGTATTAAGGTATTAGTTATGCTCCAAAGATAAGTTGGAAGGCAACAGGAAGTCATACATGAGTATACAGACATAAGCACAGTAGTGATACAAAAGCAGGTAAGAAATCACAGCAATAAGTTAAAGCTGCATGTGGAAAGCACAGCCTGACATCAGGATAAGACTTACGAAGTTATTCAGAATTTAAGACTTCTATTCAAATGATTATACTTTCCAAAGCACAAAGTATAGTGATTGCCATTAATGTAGAATTTATTAGCTCCACCTGCCTGCCAGCTGCAGGCAGTTACTTCGTTAGTACTGCTATAAAAGGCAGCCTTGCAGACCAAACCCTGCCCTGACATTGTGGTTTTCCAGCTTTCTTTGTGCCTTTGTCCTGAACCTGAATTCTAGTTGTACTGTGTTTCTCCTGGTTCCTGAATCTGGCTTGTCTCATGACCTCTCTCTTGAATTTCCCTTTTGTTTGATGAAAAATCGGACTGATATTCTAGTATACCAAGCCTGGTCTTGTATCCTTACTACTCTAACTGATTCTCCCTGTATTTGGTTATTTATCAGACCAGCCTGCCACTACTGCCTGTTAAACTGCCTGTTAAACTGTATCACCATCCTGCCTTTTCTGTTTTTCTGCTCCTGTACCCAAGTCCTTCAGAGGAAACCTGCCAAGCACTGGTATCCTATTTCAGTGCCTATCCCTGCAGAGGGTGCTTGCCAGTTCCAGTATCCAGCTACTGCATTCAAGCTCTGCATGAAGTGTCTATGATGTGCCAGTGTCCAGCTACTGCACTCAAGTTTTGCAGAGGGTGTCTGCCATGTGCCAGTCTCCAGCTATGGCACCCAAGCTCTGCAGAGGGTGTCTGTCAAGTTCCCGCATCCAGTTCCTGTACCCTTGCTCTACAGATGGTATCTGCTAAGTGTCAGTTTCCAGTTCCTGCTTCCAAGCTCTGCAGAGGGTGTCTGTCAAGTTCCTGTATCCACTTCCTGTACAGAAGCTCTGCAGAGGGTGTCTGTCAAGTTCCTGTATCCAGTTCCTGTACCCTAGCTCTACAGAGGATATCTACATAGAGTTTCTGCCAAGTGCCAGTTTCCAGTTCCTGCTTCCAAGTTCTGCAGAGGGTATCTGCCACATACCAGTATCCAGCTATGGTACTCAAACTTTGCAGTGGATGTCCACCCAGCTTCCAGTGTTCTGCCTCGAGTGGGCATTCCTGTCTTCGACCTCAAGTAGGCATTTCAGTGTTTGGCCTCGAGTGGGCACTCCAATCTCAGCCTTAGCGTGGGCATTACTGTTCCTGGCCCTACCATGGGCATTACCTCTGATTCCAGCTCTGAAGTGGGCACCCCTGCTTACCTCTCCTGCTTCCAGTTTCTAATCCTACAGTATCCTATACAATAAACTTGCATTGACTATCTGTTTCTTTAGCTATGCCTAAAAGGGGAAGTTCCATTACAAAGTCCATCTCACTGGCCCCTTTTAGTGCACAAGACAGCCTTAAATCCGGCACCTCCACACATAGGGGCCTATTTAAGAATGTGTGAGTAGACATGATCCGATATTGCGGATTATGTCCGCTGCACATCGATAAATGCCGACAGCATACGCTCTCTGCATTTATCATTGCGCCAGCAGTTCTTGTGAACTGCTGGTGCAATTCCACCCCCTCCAGATTCACGGCCAATGGGCCACTTGCAGGGAGTGTCAATCAACCCGATCGTATTGGATTTGGTTGATTTCCAGCGATGTCTGTCCTCCTCCTCAGAGCAGGCGGACAGGTTATGGAGCAGTGGTCGCCAGAAACACGGGACATCAAGCTCCATACAGAGGCCCCATAAGCTCCAAATCCCTGAAGCTCCTATGAGTATGACATTTATAAAATTACGTCTATCTATTGAAATTATTGAACATTTATCTCAATAAAATATTTATATTAACATATCAGTTAATACTGTTTACATCTTGACATCACAATGCTGCATTTTTATAGTTGTTCTTTCAGATTTATAAGAAAGAATTTAACAAATATTTTTACTTTATAGGACCACCGGTGAATGTCACATGCAATATATTTGTGAACAGCTTTGGATCTATTGCTGAAACCACCATGGTAATGTATCACACATGTTCTTATCAATCTCACTGCACTGAAAAAAATGATAATATACAACATATCTGGGGTTTAGGTATTTCTATCTTAGGATAAATAGCTTAGAATTTGTTATAAACTATATTATAATTATTTCTGACTAAATAACTTAAGTGAGTATGTATAATTGAGGTATTAAGAATTGGGCAAAATCATTATACAAGAATTAGAACAAGGATTGAACAAGAGACAAGACTCAAGGCAAATGCTGTTGTAATACTGTGTTTTATGTGTTTTACTGTTTCACTCTTTTGTAAAAATGCTCAATATCTTCATGTTCCTTTTTGCCACTACTTGTCTCTATAACAAACTACTATATTCAATAATTCCTTCCCACTCACCACCTACACTATTCATTAGCCCATCTCTTTTACCCTCATCTCACGTTTGTGTTTCATTAACTTTACACATTCTTAAACACTCTCTCTCCTCCCTGCACCTCTTAACAAAAACAGTCTTAATACTGCAAATCTGTATCTCATCTTATGTCACTCTCCCTCTTGCTCATACTAGCTGCTGGCAATATCTCCCCTAATCCTGGTCCCCCACAACTTCCTAGCCTTGCACACCCATGTGTGCCATTCCATAGACTTTGAAAATAAAACTCTGGTAACCTTACTCAAGTCACTCTTGTGTCTAAAGCCAACATACCCTTCACTTGTGCACTCTGGAACTCTCACTGTGTTTGCAACAAGCTCACTTCTATCCATGGCCTCTTTATCTCCCACTCCCTCAACCTTCTGGCTCTCACATAAACCTGACTCTCTCCTTCAGACACAACATCCACTACTGCATTGTCACACGGGGGTCTCCAATCCAGTCACACTCATAAGTCTGAAAATAGACAAGGAGATGGTGTAGGTATTTTACTCTCTATTGTTCTACCTTTCAACAAATAATACCCATCTGTTTCCTCACATTTTCCTCATTCAAAAGTCCCATGATCCACTTATTCTCTCCTTTCTCTATTCATGTTACAGTCATATATCGTCCCCTGCCTTTTCTACTCAATTTCTAGATCATTTTGCTGCCTGGCTACCTTTTTTCCTCTCCTCAGACACCTCTGCCCTCCCTGTTAACAATCCATCTGCCTCCTCTGCAAAACAACTTCTGCAACTTACTTCCTCTTTCAGTCTGTCACAATGGACTGACTCCAACCCACCTAGATGGTCACTCCCTTGATCTGATTTTCAGATATCAATGTACTATCTCAAACTTCACAAACTCCCCTTTTCCTCTTTCTGACCATCATCTCTTCACTTGCAACATCACATCACTCCGTACAACTATCCCTCCTTCTACCCCTCCACTCCACAGAAGCAGTAAGTCACTAGATCAGAAACAGCTCTCAAGCTCTCTTGAACATATGCTCTCTTCTATTTCCTCCTTTTCCTGCCCTGACCAATCTATCTGCCACTGCAATTTCTCCCTTACATCGGTCCTTGACAATTTGGTCCCTTCTACCATAGCTCGTAAGTCACACATTCATCCTCAGCTTTGGCATACCCCTCTGACACATTACCTACGCAGATGTTCCCGTACTGCTGAACGACACTTTCTTCACTACAAGTTTATCTTAAACTCCTACTAAATCTTTCTTCAAACCCAAAATGTCTGTTCTTTACTTTAAATACTCATCTCTGCCAACCCCCACCTCCTATTACAAGTTCTCTCTCAGCACAAGATTTTGCCAGCCAGTTCAATAACAAAATTTATTCCATCAAAACGAAATCATCTCTCAGCATACTACCAATTTCCAACCCCCTCAAAAGTTCACAATCATCCAAAACCCAAACAGCCATAAATTCAGCTCTTTCATCAATGTTAATGAGGAAGATGTTTTTGCCCTTATACTGCCTTTTATTGTCTTCTCACCTCACTACCTGTCCCCTTGATCCCATCCACTCACAGCTACTCCCCTCCCTATCTTCTCACCCCATACTCAAACACATTTTCAACCTCTCCCTCAGCACTGGAATTTTCCCCTCATCTCTAAAACATATACTTGTCACAAATATCCTCAAAAAACCTTCTCTCAATCCAACCTCCCCATCCAAATACCACCCTATTTCCCTACTCTCCCTTATCTCAAAACTTCTTGAAAAGCTAGTTTTTGCACAACTTTCACAGTTCCTTACATTAAACTCGCTCCTTGACCCACTGCAATCTAGATTTTGCACCCAACACTACGCAGATACAGCAATCATTAAGGTTACCAAAAACCTACTTACAGCATTATCATAAGGCCACTTCTCTCTGCTAATCCTCCTTGATCTGTCTTCAGACTTTGATACTATTGATCACCCTCTCTTGCTCCAAACCCTCCAATCCTTAGGCATTTGCGACACAGCCCTCTAGTGGTTCTCTTCCTACCTATCTAACCTTACCTTTAGTGTAGCATTCTCTGGTGCATCCTCTGCCCCTTTACCACTTTGTTGGGGTACTGCAAGGCTCTGTCCTTGGTTCCCTTCTCTTCTACACATCATCATTATATTTATTAATAAAGTCCCTTGGGTTTCAATATCATTTGTATGCTGATGACACCAAAATCTACCGCTCTGCACCAGATCTATCTCCTTCCTTGCTAACGCGTGTCACTAAATGTCTTTCTCATATCTTATCCTGGATGTCCTCTCACTACCTTAAGCTAATTCTCTCCAAAACTGTGCTTCTTATTTTCCACCCTTTTTCCAAAATCTGCACCCCCCATTTTGTATAACTGTCAATAACTCCATCATTACCCCTACTACCTATGCCCGATGTCTTGGGTTAAACTTGACTCAGATCTTTCTTTCACTCCTCACATACAGTCTTTGATCAATTATTGCCACCCTCCCCTTAAAAACATCTCTAAAATTCAACATTTTCTTACACAAGACACAACTAAGATTTGAATCCACTATCTCATAATTTCCATCCTTGACTATTGCAACTCCATCCTCTTTGGTCTCCCTAGCTGCCTTCTAGCTCCTTTACAAACCATAATGAATGTCTCTACCAGGTTTGTCTTCTTTACACGTCACTCTTCTTCTACTGCACCTCTCTGACAATCCATTCACTGGCTTCCTCTAGCCTCAGGAATTAAACACAACATTCTGACTGACATACAAGGCCCTCAACTGCACTGCTCCCCCTATATCTCAGACTTTCTCTCCAGATACTCTTACTCCCGTCCCCTTCTTTCTGCTCATGACCTCTTCCTCTCCTGTTACCTTCTCACACTCCAGTCTACAGGACTTCTCCAGTCTTGCCCCTATCTTGTGGAACTCTCTGCATACAACCCACACTAACCTTTCCTTACCCCATTTCCTATCCTCCTTTATTATCCCCTTCAACCCCTTTGCAAATAAGAGCCCAGCTGTTTGTAGATCACCTTCATAAATAATGACTACCCATTTGATCCCTATAAATGTTACCTTGTATACCATGCCTATGTTTATAGCACTGCAAAATCTGCTGGCCCTCTACAAATAACTGATAATAATAATAATTATAAAATAAAACAAGGTACAGGTAGAAAACACTTTATCAAAACTGCTTGAGACTGGAAAAGGTTTGGATTTCAGAACAGTTTGAATTTTGGAATATTTGCATCTGTAAAAACAGACAGTTTGGAGAGGGGTTGAAACAAAATGTAAACAGAATATTGTGTCATTTAGGCAATATTTGCATGTAGGAATACTGCTTATACATGCAACTAAAGATAGTTTTATATCACTTTTAGTACTTTTGTATACTTTGCACCATCAGAAAGATAGTGCAGTATTGTAACCATAAAGGTAATATTTGTTGTTTTAAATAAATGTAGACTCACATTTGCATTTTAGAACAAAATAAGAATTAAATCAAATGCACAAGCAAACAAGATTGTGACTTACAGATGGATTATTTTTTTTATATATATAATTTTATTTAAAAATACATGTGAATGAAAAAGTTTGTATTTCAGAATAAGTTTGTATTTTTGAATTCCTGATTTGAGGATTTGTACCTATAGTATATTTGCTAAATATTTTGCTATATTTGTATTTCAAAAAAAGTCTAGTCTATTATGTACATTATACATAGCAATTTCCAAATAACTAATAGCAGGAAAAAAAAAAAAAAAAAAAAAAAAAACTTTTGTGCATTTTAAATCATTAAAAACTGTTTTTTTTTTGTTTTTTGTTTTTATATTTTTTACCTTTCTAGTTTGTAAATACTATGAAGCTTTTAACTTTGTTATTGTACTTGATTTTAGTGTTTTTTCATACATTATATTGTTTTATTTTTTCATTAAATTGATGCCAACTCTGTTACATTCCTAAATTATGATGAGTGCGCCTAAGATATATTTTTGGATTCTGTAAATACATTATTTGTGATTGTCAGTTTTTATATACCATTTTTTATTATACAATATGATTACTATTTAAAATTATCAATCAATTTTAACATACAGATTATTTCAATACATATATTATTCTTAATAAAATCTCTAGGTATTGTCACATCCTATAGCTTTATTTAAACTATTACAGTTACCTAGAAATATGTTTACTTCAGACTACACGATCCCACAACAAGAGTAATTATATTCTACATAACAGACCCATGTCTGGGTATTTCATTTATTCTATTTTTTAATATTATATTCCTATTTATTTAACATCTCAGTGGTTACAATGTTTGACATTTTCATACCTCATTTAGCAGCCTTAGTAAACATTGAGACATATTGTTCTGTTTACAAACAGCAACAAAAATTGCAGATGAAGCCACAATTGTAGCTTTTAATCCAATCACAAGTAATTGTGAATCTAGATTTCATTATACTGCAATACACCCAAATCATAGATATCATTCTATTTTCACCCTGCTCTGCATGAATACTGAACAAGTCTGTAATTGCATTACCATGAAAAGTTACTAACAGGCATATCCTTTTACCCGTAGGTGGGTTCATGTTTGGACACCTTTGAATTATTAATTGCTGTAATGTATGCACATATTTATTTTTTCTTTTTTTTTTATATCAAGACCTTTAGCAGATTGATTATTTCTGAGCAACGGTACAACATACTTTTTTCATATTGTATTTTTATTTGAGTTTTGAAGGGATATCAAATTGTACTATTGTTTGGTCCTTTGGTTTTCCTAACACTTTTAATAATAGTTACAGTCACAGAAAAATACTCACAGACAGTGCATAATATGTAGTAACATAGTGTGCCTAGTTTTACTTTAAGTCTTATGTATATATATATATATATATATATATATATATATATATATATATATATATATATATATATATATATATATATATATATATATATATATATTATATGAGTACATTGCAGATTAAAGTAATACATTATAATTATATGAATTTCTCAAATAGCAAAATTCTTAGTGGACGCACTAAATGAATACACTCCAATATAATCTCATGAAATTATATTAACATTTTGAATGAAATTAGGAAACAGCTAAATAAATTAAACATTTTAAAGGGCCATTCTGTATTTCCTTCAGGTAGCAGAAGCCTGATTAAGACATTACTAAATATAAAATCTCCCTAAATCCCCTATGCATGATACCAGATGTGGTCTCCCTGCCCATTTTGCTTAGAAGGATATGTCTGCACCTCACTGACAACGCCCACAGAAGGCCAACATGAGTTCATGGGGTTGCCATGTTCCTTGGATCATTGCCTGGCATTTTGAGGCTGCACTGACCTTTTTAGGCTGAATCAGACTGATATACTTACGGATAGTTCTCTGTAGTGAAAAGCACAATTGGGCTAAAAGAGGCTGCTGCATAGAACAAACTACTGAGATGTTGTTTGTTCGTGGTAGAGTGCTTCTTATTTTGTATGCAAATATAAAATTAATCCCCACTTGCATACTATTTAGACCATTACAAATATCATGGGCTTCATATGAATGTGAGGTTCTCAAAACAAAAAGAACACAATTATCCAATCAGGATCCCAATCACACTGAGCATGAGAAACTGATATTGTATCTGTGCTGCAGTGAAGAAAATGGATATGAGTGTAAATATACCAAATGTACTGTAAATTATGTCTCTAGGGAAGCTAAGTGTTCTCAGAGACACTATGATGGCAAGGACAAATAGTTAAGAAATATTTGTCTCATATTTAAGGGACATGAAACCCATTTCTTTCATGTAATTGGCAAGGGTCTTTTTTGGGGTATAGTCTTTTTTCAAATTGACTGTTTTTCATTAAATTTCGTGGGCAAAATTAGGCTCTCGAGGGCGCAAAATGCCAAAGTATATTGCGTCATTCTATGGCGCAAGATTTTTTGGCTCAAAGTTCCATTCGATGACGCAAAATTAATCATTTCCGGTGTCTTAGTTGACGCTGAGTTCCATTCACAAGGTTGCGTCTTCAATGATGTGAGTGTGTCATTTTCGGATGCTATTAGCGCCAAAAGAATTTCTGTTTGCGTTGTGCATCATACTTGGCGCCAAATATTTTCATTATTTAAAACCCCATTCCTATATGCCTCTTGCCTTTTTCTCTATCAGAGAGCTATGCTGTTTGCATTTTTTTCCCATTCCTGAAACTGCCATATAAGGAAATTGATAATTTTGCTTTATATGTTGTTTTTTCTCTTACATTTGCAAGATGTCTCAATCTGATCCTGTCTCAGAAACCACTGTTGGAACCCGGCTGCCTGATAACAGTTCTACCAAAGCTAAGTGCATTTGTTGTAAATTTGTGGAGATTATATCTCCAGCTGTGGTATGTAATAGTTGTGATGATAAGCTTTTACATGCAGAGAATGTGTCCATCAGTAATAGTACATTGCCTGTTGTTCCTTCAACATTTAATGTACAAGATATACCTGTGAATTTAAAAGATTTTATTGCTGATGCAATTCAGAAGGCTTTGTCTGCCATCCCGCCTTCTAATAAACGTAAAAGGTCTTTTAAAACTTCTCATAAAGTTGATGAAATTTCAAATGACCGACAACATACTGAATTATCCTTCTCTGACGAGGATCTATCTGATTCAAAAGATCCTTCCTCAGATATTGACACTGACAAATCTACTTATTTATTTAAAATGGAGTATATTCATTATTTGTTAAAAGAAGTGGTGATTACATTGGATATTGAGGAAACTAGTCCTCTTGATGTTAAAACTAGTAGATGTTTAAATTCTGTTTATAAACCTCCTGTGGTTACTCCTGAGGTTTTTCCAGTTCCTGATGCTATTTCTGATATGATTTCTAAGGAATGGAATAGGCCTGGTACTTCTTTTATTCCTACTTCAAGGTTTAAAAAATCGTATCCTTTGCCAGCAGTCAGATTGAAGTTTTGGGAAAAGATCCCCAAAGTTGATGGGGCTATTTCTACTCTTGCTAAACGTACTACTATTCCTATGGAAGATAGTACTTCCTTTAAAGATCCTTTAGATAGGAAACTTGAATCCTATCTAAGGAAAGCCTATTTATATTCTGGTTATCTGCTCAGGCCTGCAATTTCTTTGGCTGATGTTGCAGCTGCATCAAATTTTGGTTGGAAAGTTAAGTGCAACAGGAAACAGATACTGATTTGTCTAGCATTGCTCGCTTGCTTCAACATGCTAATCATTTTATTTGTGATGCCATTTTTTATATCATCAAAATTGATGTTAAATATATGTCTTTAGCCATTTTAGCTAGGAGAGCTTTGTGGCTTAAATCTTGGAATGCTGACATGGTATCTAAGTCTAGATTACTATCTCTTTCTTTCCAAGGTAATAAGTTATTTGGTTCTCAGTTGGTTTCAATTATTTCAACTGTCACTGGGGGGAAGGGAGTTTTTTTGCCTCAGGATAAAAGACCTAAGGGTAAATCTAAAGCTTCTAACCGTTTTCGACAAAATAAGGAACAGAAACCTAATCCTTCCCCCAAAGAATCTGGTTCCAATTGGAAACCTTCTTCAAGTTGGAGTAAATCCAAACCATTTAAGAAATCAAAGCCAGCCCCTAAGTCTGCATGAAGGAGCAGCCTTCATTCCATCTCAGCTGGTAAGGGGCAGATTTAGATTCTTCCAGAAAAGTTGGGCAGATTCTGTCCAAAATCAATGGATTCAGAGTATTGTCTCTCAAGGGTACCGAATAGGATTCAGAGTAAGACCTCCTGTGAGAAGATTTTTTCTCTAACGCATCCCAGCAACTCCAGTAAAGGCTCAGGCTTTCCTGAAGTGTGTTTCATACCTGGAGCTTTCAGGGGTAATAATACCAGTTCCGTTTCAGTAACAGGGCCTGGGGTTTTATTCAAATCTATTCATTGTCCCAAAGAAAGAAAATTCATTCAGGCCAGTTCTGGATCTGAAAATTTTGAATCGTTATGTAAGAGTACCAACTTTCAAAATGGTGACTATGAGGACTATTCTGCCTTTTGTTCAGCAAGGGCATTTTATGTCCACAATAGACTTACAAGATGCTGTGGTATTCTGAGCTTTGTATTTCAGTAAACAAGCATTTGCACATTTGTTATAAAAGTTAGCCCTAAAATTAGAGCTTGTTGCTCTTTTTTGTAGTAATCAGAAAACAACTTCTATGTAGCCTGATTAAACAATATGAGACATTTAATATATGATGAATTTATATATTAACAACTGACTTAGGTGTTAATAAACAAAAGGATTTATTAATATAATATATATCTAATGTTCGATATATATATATATATGTAAACGGAGGCCACAGATGAAAAAGAAATACTGACACGCTCAGAATCAGAAATGGTAGAAACAATTGATCCTTTTTACTTCACGCAATCACACACAGCCTAAAATATTTACAAGTTCAGACATTCCACAGACACACAATGTTTGTTTATATTGGATGTTGCAGGTAATAGGATATGCCCAATAATTCAGAATGGTGACAAAAAACAAGCAGGTATGAAGTTTAAAGGCTTTAGCTTTGTTCGTGTACGTTACCACCTTGAGGACCGTGGTTATTCTGTTACCGCATAGGAAGATCCGTGTCTGGGACAGGCAGCGTGTGTGAATGCGGCTTACTTCCGGGTAGCGGTGAAAAAGTAGATCCGGCCGTTGAATGATCCAGACTCGGTAATGACAAAGTAACGATGAGATCGTAAGAGATTCAAGATGAAGCAAAAGTAAACATAGTAAACCACTTTGCACAGGATACAAGCAATAGGAGACCTGAAATAAGGAAAGCTACAACAGAGTAGCTATGACTTCAATAATCAGGCAGTAAATGAGTGTTACAGGTAGTCCTTAAATAGGGTGGAGACCAAATAGGAGGGGTTAGAGTTAAAGGTATACCACATCTCCCCCCCTTCAAGGAAGCACCCCAGGGGTTTCCAAACTAGGTTTCTCAGGATAGCGGCGATGAAAATTTCGTAGAAGACGGGGAGTGTGAAGATCAGAATGAAGCTGCCAAGAGTTATCCTCCGAACCATAACCTTTCCATTTCACAAGGTACTCCAACCTCCGCCTATGGATCCTAGAATCCAACACAGCTTCAACTTCATACTCCTCCCGATCATCAATGAGTATTGGAGGTGGTCGAGTCAAGGAGAGGGATTGAGGTGAAGGAAGATATGGCTTTAACAAAGAGACATGAAAAGAGGGGTGAATCTTAAAATCCTGGGGAAGCTCTAATCTCACAGCATTGAGGTTGATTATTTTAGAAATCTTAAAAGGACCCAAGTATTGATTTGCTAACTTTTTGCTAGGAACTGAAAGTTTGAGATTCTTCGTCGAGAGTAGTACTAAATCTCCAATCTGATAAGCCGGGCTAGCAGTGTGATGGGTATCATATAACCTTTTTTGATAATCTTTAGCTTCCGAAAGATGTTTTTTCAGGATGTTAAGTCTTTCTTGTAGAGTAGTTGCGAAATCCAATGCTGAGGGAGAGTTCACTTGTTGAGAGGACAAGGAAATGGTAGTAGGATGATATCCATAAGTAACGAAGAATGGGGATAGTTTAGTTGATGAAGAAGTAGTATTGTTATAACAGAATTCTGCCAAAGGTAAATAAGATGACCAGTCATCCTGCAGATGAGATATATAACAACGAAGATATTGTTCAAGGGTTTGGTTGAGTCGTTCTGTAAGGCCATTTGTCTGAGGGTGAAAAGCAGTTGAGTATCTTGAATCAATCTTGATTAGCTTACATAAGGATCTCCAAAAATTAGAGGTAAACTGTGTACCACGATCAGTTATAATAACTTTAGGCAGTCCTTGTAAGCGAACTATGTTGTCTAGGAAAACGTGAGCTGTAGTGAAAGCTGTAGGGAGACCTTTTAGGGGAATGTAATGAGCCAGTCTTGTTAAATGGTCAATGACAACTAAAATAGTATTGTAATGGTGGGATTCAGGTAACTCGACAATAAAGTCCATTGATATGGTACTCCAGGGTTTGTCAGGAATAGGCAGAGGAGATAAAAGACCTGATGGTCTTTTGTGAGCTAATTTGTTTCTGGCACAGGTATCACAATGTTTTACATAATTTGTAATATAGGTATCCATGAGTGGCCACCAATAATTTCTCCTGGTTAGGTCTATAGTTTTAGAAATACCTGGATGACCCGCTAGTGTCCCGTCATGGGTTTGTTTAAGAATAGAAGATCTAATTTGTTTGGGGATATATAGTTTAGAATTATGATAAAAAAGACCAGTATTGGAATCTTTTTGACAGTCTATTCCATGTGGTGGTTCATGTTTTAATTCTTTTAATATCTCCTCTTCTAAAGGTGTTAGTAAACCTATAATTTTTTCTTTTGGAATGATTTGGTTAATTTGATTATGAGTGTCTTGTTCATGTAGTCTAGAGAGAGCATCGGCTTTGGTATTCAAGTGTCCCGGTCTGTAGGTTAAAAGAAAATTGAAACGATCAAAGAATATAGACCATCTTGCTTGCCTTGCAGACAAGGTCTTACTTGTTTTTAGAAATTCAAGATTTTTATGGTCGGTATAAATCTTAAAAGGTAATTTGGAACCTTCTAATAAATGTCTCCAGTGATCTAGGGCACGTTTTATAGCTAGAAGTTCTTTATCTCCTATGCTATAGTTTTTCTCAGCGCTAGTTAACATTTTTGAATAGAAAGCAATAGGATGAATCTCAGTCTTGTTCTTATCTTGTTGTGATAAAACTGCACCGATACCTGAGTCGGATGCATCTACTTCAAGGATAAATTCTAAATCAAAATCTGGCATAGCTAGAATGGGTGCTGTAGTAAAATATTCTTTCAATTTATTAAAGGCAAGACTAGCGGATTCTGTCCACTTAAATCTTGTTTTTCACTAGTAAGTGTTGTTAATGGTTTAACGATTGTAGAGAAATTTTTTATAAACTTCCTATAAAAATTCGCAAAACCAATGAATCGTTGTACAGATTTTGTGGAAGTAGGAGTAGGCCAATTCAGAATTGCTGATACCTTCTCCGGATCCATTTGTATTTTGTTGGGACTGATGATATAACCCAAGAATTTTATTTCTGTGACATGAAAGGAACATTTTTCTAGTTTAGCATATAGTTTGTGTTCTTTTAAACAAGTTAATACCCAGCGTACATGTTTTTCATGTTCTTGTGGTGTTCTAGAATAAATTAAGATGTCGTCAAGGTATATTATGACACAAACGTCTATCAGGTCACGAAAGATCTCATTTATAAAAAACTGAAAAGTTGCCGGAGCATTACTCAGACCGAAAGGCATTACATTATATTGGAAAAGGCCATATCTGGTCCTGAATGCCGTTTTCCATTCGTGACCTTCTTTGATTCTAATCAAATTATAAGCTCCCTTTAAATCTAATTTGGTGTAAATAGTTGCACCAGTTAGACGTTCCAAAAGTTCAGGTATTAAAGGTAAAGGGTATCTGTTTTTTATTGTGATGTTATTTAATGCTCTATAATCAATAATAGGTCTTATGGTACCATCCTTGTTTCTTACTAGAAACATTCCTGCAGCTGCAGGGGATGTGGAGTGTGAAATAAATCCCTTACGTAAATTTTCGTCTAGGTAATTTCTTATATACTGGAGTTCCTCTTGAGAGAGAGGATAGATCTTACCATGAGGGATTTTGGAACCAGGTATTATATCGATAGGACAGTCAAATTCCCTATGGGGTGGAAGGTTTTCTGCCTCTTTTAAATTAAATACTTCTGCCAAATCCTGATAACACGAGGGTAAACCAATATCAAGTGACGCTATGGTTTGATGTGGGTAACAAGTGTTTAAACAAAAAGCAGAATCTAATGTTACCTTATTTGAAACCCAATTTATGTGTGGGTTGTGTTTCTTCAACCAAGGATAGCCTAGGATGAGAGTATGCTGATGTATGGATATGAGATCAAAAGATAAATATTCAGTGTGTCCCTGCAATGATGTTACAAGCAGGGGAACAGTATGATGTGTAATAGGTCCTTGTTCTATTAATGAACCATCTATCAACTTAATAGACACAGGATTTTGTTTACAAATAACAGGTATTCGATTTTTATTTACATAAGTGGAATCAATGTAATTTCCGGATGCTCCTGAATCAATTAATGCCTTGGTTTGGATATTTTTCTGGTCCCACTGTAAAGAAATGGACAAAGTCATGTGTGTATCATTAGCTATGCTGTAAATAAAGTCACTGGTTATTATCTTACCATTCTTTTGTTTTTTCAACAAAGGACAAGTAGATACTACATGTTCTTTTTGAGCACAGTATAAACAGAGATTTTCCAACCTCCTTCTAATTTTTTCCTCTGGTGGCAGAGGTCCTCTAAGAACACCAATCTCCATAGGGGTAGCACTGCCATGAGCTCTGTCATGACTTGTTGTGACTTGGTAAGGTTTTCTGGATGGGGTATCATAAGAGGCCCTCTCTGCCCTCCTTTCTCTCAAACGACGATCTAAAGATGTACTTAATTTAATAAGACCCTCAAGGGTATCTGGGATCTCAAGACGGGAAAGTTCATCTTTGAGTGTTTCAGATAAACCTAAACGGTATTGATTCTTCAAACTGATTTCATTCCACTGAGAGTCCTCTGCCCACATCTGAAACTCAGTGGTATAATCTTCCACATTTCTCTTACCCTGTTTTAAAGACCTCAATCTGGTTTCAGCATTTATTTGAGAATTTGAGTCTTGATATAGACTAGTTAAAGCAGAAAAAAAATCTTGTAATGAATCTAGGATAGGGTTATTGTTTTCAAAAAACCTATTAGCCCAAGTCCTGGGTTCTCCTTGTAGGAAAGATATTGTGGTACATACTTTAATCCGCTCAGTATGATAAGTCTTAGGTCTAAGAGAAAATAATAAATTACAGGCATTCTTGAATTCCCTGAACTCAGAACGTTTCCCTGAAAAAGGTTGTGGATAATTAATATGAGGTTCAGGTGGGTCATGAGGCTTTTGTGTAACAAAATCTTTAACTACAGTTTTAAGTGCAGCATTTTCAGTCTGCACTTCAGTAACAGCTCTTGCTAAATAATCAAGTTTAAGATAGACATTATTAAACTCCTTTTTTATTTCATTAGGATCCATAATGATAATTATTTCAAAATACGGTTTTGGGCCTGATTATTATGTGGTATTCTGAGCTTTGTATTTCAGTAAACAAGCATTTGCACATTTGTTATAAAAGTTAGCCCTAAAATTAGAGCTTGTTGCTCTTTTTTGTAGTAATCAGAAAACAACTTCTATGTAGCCTGATTAAACAATATGAGACATTTAATATATGATGAATTTATATATTAACAACTGACTTAGGTGTTAATAAACAAAAGGATTTATTAATATAATATATATCTAATGTTCGATATATATATATATGTAAACGGAGGCCACAGATGAAAAAGAAATACTGACACGCTCAGAATCAGAAATGGTAGAAACAATTGATCCTTTTTACTTCACGCAATCACACACAGCCTAAAATATTTACAAGTTCAGACATTCCACAGACACACAATGTTTGTTTATATTGGATGTTGCAGGTAATAGGATATGCCCAATAATTCAGAATGGTGACAAAAAACAAGCAGGTATGAAGTTTAAAGGCTTTAGCTTTGTTCGTGTACGTTACCACCTTGAGGACCGTGGTTATTCTGTTACCGCATAGGAAGATCCGTGTCTGGGACAGGCAGCGTGTGTGAATGCGGCTTACTTCCGGGTAGCGGTGAAAAAGTAGATCCGGCCGTTGAATGATCCAGACTCGGTAATGACAAAGTAACGATGAGATCGTAAGAGATTCAAGATGAAGCAAAAGTAAACATAGTAAACCACTTTGCACAGGATACAAGCAATAGGAGACCTGAAATAAGGAAAGCTACAACAGAGTAGCTATGACTTCAATAATCAGGCAGTAAATGAGTGTTACAGGTAGTCCTTAAATAGGGTGGAGACCAAATAGGAGGGGTTAGAGTTAAAGGTATACCACAGATGCATATCTTCATATTCCGATTCATCCAGATCATTATCAGTTTCTGAGATTCTCTTTTCTAGACAAGCATTTCCAATTTGTCGCTCTTCCATTTGGCCTAGCGACAGCTCCAAGAATGTTTTTTTAAAAGTTCTCAGTGCCCTACTCTCTGTAATCAGAGAATGGGGTATTGCAGTGTTTCCTTATTTGGATGATATCTTGGTACTAGCTCAGTCTTTACATTCTGCAGAATCTCACATGAATCAACTAGTGTTGTTTCTTCAAAGACATGGTTGGAGGATCAATTTACCAAAAAGTTCCTTGATTCCTCAGACAAGGGTCACCTATTTACGTTTCCAGATAGATTCAGTGTCCATGACTCTGTCTCTAACAGACAAGAGAAGATTAAAATTGGTTTCAGCTTGTCGGAACCTTCAGTCTCAATCATTCCCTTCAGTAGCTATGTGCATGGAAGTTTTAGGTCTCATGACTGAAGCATCGGACACGATCCCCTTTGCTTGTTATCACCTCTCCAGCTTTGTATGCTGAACCAGTGGTGCAGGGATTATACAAAGATATCACAATTAATATCCTTAAATCCAAATGTTCGACTATCTCTGACTTGGTGGTTAGATCACCATCTTATAGTTCTAGGAGCCTTTTTTGTTTGCCCAACCTGGACTGTACTCACAACAGATGCAAGTCTTTCAGGTTGGGGAGCTGTCTGGGGATCTCTGACAGCACAAGGGGTTTGGAAATCTCAAGAGGCGAGATTACCAATCAATATTTTGGAACTCCATGCGATTTTCAGGGCACTTCAGGTTTGGCCTCTGTTGAAGAGAGAGACATTCATTTGTTTTCAGACAGACAATATCACAACTGTGGCATATGTCAATCATCAGGGTGGGACTCACAGTCCCCAAGTTATAAAAGAAGTATCTCGGATACTTGCTTGGGCAGAATCCAGCTCCTGTCTAATTTCTGCAGTTCATATCCCAGGTATAGACAATTGGGAAGCGGATTATCTCAGCCGTCAGACTTTACATCCGAGGGAGTGGTCCCTCCATCCAGATGTGTTTTCTCAGATTGTTCAGATGTGGGGTCTTCCAGAAATAGATCTGATGGCTTCTCATCTAAACAAGAAACTTCCCAGGTACCTGTCCAGGTCCAGGGATCCTCAGGCAGAAGCAGTGGATGCGTTGACAGTTCCTTGGTGTTACCAACCTGCTTATATTTTCCCGCCTCTAGTTCTTCTTCCAAGAGTGATCTCTAAAATCATTATGGAACAATCATTTGTGTTGCTGGTAGCTCCAGCATGGCCTCACAGGTTTTGGTATGTGGATCTTGTTCGAATGTCCAGTTGTAAACCTTGGCCACTTCCTTTAAGGCTAGACCTTCTGTCTCAAGGTCCGTTTTTCCATCAGGATCTCAAATCATTAAATTTGAAGGTATGGAAATTGAACGCCTAGTGCTTAGTCATAGAGGTTTCTCTGACTCAGTGATTAATACTATGTTACAGGTTCGTAAATCTGTTTCTAGGAAGAAACAGAGACACCCACAGAAAATGCACAAAGACATATGCACACACCCTCACAGAGACAGCCACAGAAAATGCACAGACAGACACACACACCATCACAGAAAATGCACAAAAACATCCTCACACATCCTCACAGAGACCTCCACAGAAAACACACACAGACAGACACACACACCCTCACAGAGACACCCACAGAATTGCACAAAGACATACGCACAACACCTCCCAGAGACAGCCACAGAAAATGCACTGACACACACACCATCACAGAGAGACCCACAGAAACAAAATACATACACACTCATAGAGACACCAACAAAAGCACAAAGACATAAACACAGACACCCACAGAAACTCTCACAGGAGGTACAATTTCTGCACATTGCCATCCCCTAAATCAAAGGTGTGTGACATGCATGATGAAAAAATAGCAGAAATTAAGAGATCACTTTTTAAAGAATCATATTTGTAAATGTGCAAACAAAATAACTTCTGTGAATTCAAAATTGTACATTAATGATCTGTCAGAATGGGTAGATGAAAAAAAGTACTTTTGAAAGGCTGACCTATGTTTGGGATTCCCCTCCCCCCCGTTTTCCTCAACCAAGAGCACCACTTCAAATCTGGTGTACAATTGTTCCCATCTATCAGCTGCACTTATGGATTTTGAAAATGTTGTACTCTAATATGGTCTTGGTGGAACCATAAGCTGTGGTACTCAGTCTTATACCATTAGATCTGGTTAAATGCAGGATTTAGGCTTGTTTGTATGTATTTCAAAATTAAGTCAGCTGCAGTGTAAACTGAACAGTCTTAAGTTAACCTGTCTAGTTTTAAACACTGAGCAATCTTAAAGTGAGAGTATAACGTTTTATGCAGATGTAAAAATCTTAGATAAAATGCCTCCAATCATTTAGAAAGTCCTTGCATAAAGGGGCAGTGAACTGCAATGTAATATATATATATAAATCATATCTGCCAAAAGGGCACCTACCATTTGTGTATTGAGGAGGAAACATTTCTGCATGGTTTTAAATATAGCATTTCTACAGCATTGTCAAATAATCCCTGGCCCCACACTGAAGATACAATCCAAAATTGCACAAAGAAAAAAAATAAATTACTAAGTAAGTCCTACCTCCTTTGCAAATGAAAGTAATCTGCCGTCTGACTCAGGCACACACTGTACAAACTGAAGTGCCGAGTCTGTCTCACACTGTGCATAGTGGTTTAGGGCACACTCATAAATCCTCTCAAATGGTAATACTTTACTCCTTGTAATGACATTTCCCACATTCAATAGTACTCTGCTGTAGTGCCCTCTGGTGGCTGCCAAAAATTTTTAAAAAAATGATGGCGGCCCTGGTCTGAATACATAACCATAAATTATATGATATTTTTGATAAAATTAAAAGTGCTGTGTTCCTTTACTATATTAGGAAACCAATTTAAGTATTTTATTTCTATTATTGTAAACATTTTTTCTAAAATTAGCTATAAGGGTCTACACCACTAGAGATATTTTAAGCTAATTTTTATACTTTAAACCAGCAAGTTTTTTTATTTTTAAGAAAAGTATGTTCACACTTAACTGAACAGGTTAACATCTAATACCGCGGTTGCAGTGTACCAAAAGTGGTACATTGTGATCACAATATTAGAACTAAACACACTCAGAAGCCTATTTATTAGGCTCCGAAACTCGCCAGAAACAGCAGTTATGAAGCAGCGGTCTAAAGACCGCTGCTCCATAACCCGGTCCTCCTGCTCTGAGCAGGCAGACAGACATCGCTGGAATTCAACCCTTTGAGTACGATCGGGTTGATTGACACTCCCCTGCTGGCGGCAGATTGGACATGAGTCTGCAGGGGCGGCGTTGCACCAGCAGCTCACAAGAGTGCTGAATACTGAGAGCATATTCCGCATTCATTGAGGTCTGGCGGACCTGATCCGCACTGTCGGATCAGGTCCGCCAGACCTTTGATAAATAGGCCTCACTGTATGAACTTGTAGGGGCTTTACAAATATAATGTTAAAAAGCTGTCTTCTTTAGAAACATGTTTGTTGCAATGTTTAAAACAAAAAACAATTGTAAAATGAAAAAAATGCAGCTACTGTCTTCTATTGGATATTTTTATCCCATTCACAAAATCTTGTTAGTAAAATGAAAAAAAAAACACAAAAAATATTAAAAACAGATTTATCTAGTTAAAATGTATAATATATAATTTTACAGTGTAATACATATATAGCACACTATATACACATGAACAATAGACCCACAGTTCCCCAGCTCATATAGGATTTTAAACCATGTACAAGTTTCACTATTGTATTTTAACAAAAGAGGTTGAGTTTCAGTTCTCTCATGTGAAATTATATTGCCTTTCAATACTCTCTAAAGGGATCATTTAAATTGAACCTTGCTACAGATGACAACACTGCTTTTAAAATTCTGCCAGTAGCAGATAACTATTTGCCACAGTGAAATGTAGTAAAACACCTCTTAGCAAGACTGATTTCTAAGGGCTTGCTTTATCAAGCCCTTCTCCTCCCTATGACTGCAGGTTCTCACAAGAGAACCTGCAGTCATGATTTATCAAGCAGCGATTGTCAGACCGCTGCTTTCCTACCCTCTTCTCCACCTCTTAGGTGGAGACTCTCAATCTCCCCAGTCTCGTCCAACCAGGGTGATTGACAGATCCTGCCCGCACGTGATTGGCTGTGCACGGGCAGGGGGCAGGATTGCATGCGAGTGCAAAATAGCGCTCATGTGCAATTATAAAATTCCAGCAGCGGATTGCTGCCCACCAAAGGAGAGCTCAGGCGGACAGGAGCAATATGTATGCTTCTGTCTGCCTGAAAATAATAAATCGAGCCCTAACAGTGATTCATCTCTTTAGAATATTTTATCTGCAATCTGATAACAGCACTATTGTGACAATGTTTATAGCAGGCCCTAAGTATTGGTCTCACAGTGCATATTGAGATAAGGTAAGGAGGATTTCATGTAAATATAAAGAGAGCTAATGAGGTTTGCTCTAACAGCAAGCTCAGCTCATTTCAAATGTTTGTAGTTTCAATTAGCAGAAACAAATTATTTTTATACCAAATTATATCTAAAGAAGCAATTTCCCTCATATTTTTTACTCTGCAGCTGGTATAACAAGTAATTGGAATCACATTAAGGGGAAAGCAATTGTATAGTACACTCTCCCTTTAAGCATGTTTGTATACAACATAACAATCAGATAGATTACGAGTTTGGCGTTATGGCCCATAACAATGCTTTTTCCCTAATGCCGCTATTACAAGTCTTGTCAGAAAAGGTGTACCACACACTTTTTTGGCCGTCACTCAACGTCAGTACCTCACTTTAAGAAAAGTCCTTTTTCAATGGGACTTCCATAGCACCGGTATTACGAGTTTTGCTGTGAGGCCAAAAAGTGAGCGGTACAGCCTAAAACGACAAGATCCATACCGCCATCTAAAGTCAGTAGTTATGAGTTTTATGTTACAAAGCCGTAGCATAAAACTCATAACTAAACTGTCACAAAGTACACTAACACCCATAAACTACCTATTAACCCCTAAACCGAGGCCCTCCCGCATTGCAAATACAATAAAAAAATTATTAACCTCTAATCTGCCGCTCTGGACATCGCCGCCATTTCAAAAATGTATTAACCCCTATTCTGTTGCTTCCCGACATCGTTGCCACTATAATAAAGCTATTAACCTCTAAACAGCCGCCTTCCCGCATCACAAACACTATTTAAATATTATTAATCCCTAATCTGCCGTCCGCCCACACCGCCGCAATAATAAACCTATTAACTCCTAAACCTTACCCTAACCCTTACACCCCCTAACTTTAACATAATTAAAATACAGCTAAACTAAAGTTACCATTATTAACTAAATAATACCTATTTAAAACTAAATACTCACCTGTAAAATAAAACCTAAGCTAGCTACAATATAACTAATAGTTATATTGTAGCTAGCTTAGGGTTTATTTTTATTTCATAGGTAAGTTTGTATTTATTTTAACTAGGTAGACTAGTTAGTAAATAGTTATTAACTATTTACTAACTACCTAGTTAAAATAAATACAAAGTTATCTGTAAAATAAAACCTAACCTGCCTTACACTAAAACCTAACATTACAATAAAATCAAATAAATTAAATTAATAAAATACATTTATCTAAATTACAAAAAAAATAAACACTAAATTACACAAAATAAAAAACGAATTATACCTAATCTAATAGCCCTATCAAAATAAAAAAGCGCCCCCAAATAGAAAAAACCCTAGCCTACATTAAACTGCCAATGGCCCTTAAAAGGGCTTTTTGCGGGGCATTGCCCCCAAAAAATCAGCTCTTTTACCTGTAAAAAAAAATACAAACACCCGCAGTAAAACCCACCACCCACACAACCAAACCCCCTAAATCAAAACCATCTTGGATGACGTACTTTAAAGGGAAACTTCATTCTTCGCTGACCATCGGAAGAAGAGGATGCTCTGCACTGGATGTCTTGAAGATGGACCCGCTCTGTGCCGGATGAATGAAGATAGAAGATGCCGTCTGGATGAAGACTTCTGCACGCTTAGATGAAGACTTCTGCCGACTTAAAGGAGGACTTATGCCCGCTTGGATGAAGACTTCTGCCGGCTGGATGAGGATGGATGTCCGGTCTTCAAAAACTGTAAGTGGATCATCGGGGGTTAGTGTTAGGTTTTTTTAAGGGTTTATTGGGTGTATTTTATTTTTAGCTTAGAGTTTGGGCACTAAAAGAGCTAAATGCCTTTTTAAAGGCAATGCCCATCCAAATGCCCTTTTCAGGGCAATGGGGATCTTAGGTTTATTTAGGGGGGTTTGGTTGTGTGGGTGGTGGGTTTTACTGTTGGGGGGTTGTTTGTATTTTTTTTACAAGTAAAAGAGCTGATTTCTTTGGGGAAATGCCCCACAAATGGCCCTTTTAAGGGCCATTGGCAGTTTAGTGTAGGCTAGGTTTTTTTTTATTTAGGCGGGGCTTTTTTATTTTGATAGGGCTATTAGATTAGGAGTAATTCATTTTTATTTTTGATAATTTTGTTTTTTATTTTGTGTAATTTAGTGTTTAATTTTTTTTGTAATTTAGATAAATGTATTGTATTAATTTAATTTATTTTATTTTATTGTAATGTTAGGTTTTAGTGTAAGGTAGCTTAGGTTTTATTTTACAGCTAAGTATTTAGTTTTAAATAGGAATTATTTAGGTAATAATTGTAAGTTTTATTTAGATTTATTTTATTTATATTTATGTTAGGGGGTGTTAGGGTTACGTTAGGGTTTGGGTTAGTTTTAGGGGTTAATAGGTTTATTATAGCAGCGGTGTGGGCGGATGGAAGATTAGGGGTTAATAATATTTAAATAGTGTTTGCGATGCGGGAGGGCGGTGGTTTAGGGGTTAATAACTGTAATGTAAGTGGCGGCGATGTTAGGGGCAGCAGATTAGGGGTTGATAGTTTTATTTATGTGGCGGCGATGTTAAGGGCGGCAGATTAGTGGTTAATAGTTTTATGTAGGTGGCGGCGATGTCAGGGGCAGCAGATTAGGGGTGTTTAGACGTGGGGTTTATGTTAGGGTGTCAGGTTTAAAGGTAACTTTTTCTTTCCCCATAGACATCAATGGGGCTGTGTTACGGAGCTTTTGTTTCCGCGATCGCAGGTGTTAGGCTTTTTTTTTGCCAGCTCTCCCCATTGATGTCTATAGCAAAATCGTGCACGAACACGTCAAAGCAGCGCTTGTATTTGGGTGAGGTATGCAGCTCAACTCAACCATATCGCCCGCACAAGCCGGGTTTTTTAAAATCTGTAATACCAGCGCTATGAAAGGTGAGCGGTGAAAATAACATACAAGCCATTAACGAGCAGCCATAATGCAAAACTCGTAATCTGGCTGAATGTCTTTTTTATTTGATAATTGTGACTGTTGTATACTAAATACTATTTTTATTTTTAATTGTATTTTTTATTCTATAGTACCCCATTATGGGCTAAATTACAAGTGGAGCGCTAATTTATTGTGCGCCCAACCTTACCTTTTATGGGTGCGCGATAAATAACCAGCTATTACAAGTGGCTGGGTATTGCTACTGTGAGCTCGCAGTAGCAACTAATGCTCCAAAAAATGACCAGAGATCAGATCTCTGTTCAATTTTCAAAATGTGCTACAATTACTCCCAAATTTAAGTGTAGTGTAGTTATTAATAAAAAAAAAAATAGCTTTTTTGTTTTAATAACTGCACAAAGCATGTGTATGGTGCCTTTACATTGCAGTCTATGGGGAACTGTGTGTTCATTGTATATATATATATATATATATATATTTATGTGCTAAAGGGACAGTCTACACCAGAATTTTTATTGTTTTAGAAGATAGATAATCCCTTTATTACCCATTCCCCAGTTTTGCATAACCAACACAGTTATATTAATATACTTTTAACCCCTATGATTATCTTGTATCTAAGCCTCTGCAAACTGACTCTTTACTTCAGTTCTTTTGACAGACTTGCAGTTTAGCCAATCAGTGCCTGCTCCCAGATAACTTCACGTGCATGTGCACAGTGTTATCTATATGTAACACATGAACTAACACCCTCTAGTGGTGAAAAACTGTTAAAATGCATTCTGAAAAGAGGTGACCTTCAAGGTCTAAGAAATTAGCATATGAACCTCCTAGGTTAAGTTTTCAACTAAGAATACCAAGAGAACAAAGCAAAATTGGTGATAAAAGTAAATTGGAAAACTGTTTAAAATTGCATGCCTTATCTGAATCATGAAAGTTTATTTTGGACTAGACTGTCCCTTTAATGTAAGTATATACTGTGCACATAAAAACACTGAAATATATATGTATATATCCATATACATATATATTTAAAGTTGCTGCCCATAGCTGTGCAACTTACCCCCTTCATTGCACTAGGTTGTTTGCCGTGTCTAACGGCATGAGAACAAGGCTCCCATTGTAGACTCAAGAAGCGCGCTCTTGAACCTAAGTTGTAATACCAGCGTGTGTGCTGATATTACTAAGCTCTACTTGTATTCTAGCCCTATAAAGGAATCCTACAAAAATAAAAAAAACATTTTTGTTTTTTGTTTTTTTAAATAGTCTTGGCTCTAAAAATGTCATTAACTTCTGTATATTCATTTGCACATACAGCTTAATGCTAATATTCAGTTGTACTGATTTCTGCTTATATAAAGTTATTGATGTAAATGCTGGTAAATTCCAAATGATTTCTTTTTCCAAGATATTAGGCTGTGGTGTTGGTAGGAAGGGATACTTGCATGCCTATATAAAATTTGTTTTACTTCAGCAATGTTTACTTTTGTGTCTGTTAAGTTCAGAAGCTCAAAATCAGTATAATTCTTCCATTAACAATTTCTTCAACTGTATTTATTATCACCACATCCTATACCAAAAAGGTAAACATGTATCAGCGTAGCTTCATTTTGTGAAAACAGTGGATATTTTGGAGACTCTAGTTATAATGAACTAAGGATAAGACATTTTTTAAAATAACAAAAGTGAGCAAAAGCTATTTTTTAACATCACCTCTGGCAAACTATAAAACCTTTGGGAATTGATAATGTAAATGCTTAGAACATGTTTTTCTTAGACACATTTGGCAGGTACTTAGCTGCTTTGTGTAGTAAAACTATTGTACCAGACCACTGGCTTATCATACATTTAAACACTGTCTACAAAATTACAAAAAAAATGTGCTTTTAAAAAGGTTATCTATTCTGTCTGCAGCTGTACACTATTAGCAGAGAATCAAAGTGTCAGTGCCAGCCGTAGGGGCAAAGACAGGAGGCTTCAGGCAACTTTTAGACCTGATAAACAACCAAATCAAAAATAAAATGCAGGCTGTCCTGTAGTCTAGACAAAGATTATGAACAACAACCTCAAGCATTTTATTTAGAGGTTTATTTGTCAACAAAGGGAGGCAATATCTTAAATACAAATGTACTGAATTTCTGGTCATTTGAGAGTGACAAGGGTGACACAAGGTGAAAAGATTAAGGAAAATAAAATGGCAGAGGAGAAATACATTGTGGGGCAGTATAGGAAAAAACGTGTGAATACAATATCCGTGTTATCTTTCCCAAGGTTATTTCTATAGCTATCTTGCATATACAGTATGTGCATAATAGGGAAATGTTACCAGCATCTCTTTTCTGCAGAATTAAAGATGTTTTTCTCTCAATATCAATTTTTCTTCTTATTCAATAAAATCTTCTGAAGCATTAATCATATACATAATGAAATAAACTAATACATAATTAAATATTATTTACCAATAACTCAGTTAATTATTTGATTAACAGAATTCAAATTTTTCATTTAGAGCCCAAATTATTTAATACATAAAAAATACATTTCCTCTTCTCCCTCCTCATAGATATGGTTGCAGAACACTGTTGTCAGGTGGTTGCTTCACAATATGCTAGAGGTCACAATGTATGATGCTGGCTCCAGACAGTATTTTACATATTTGCAGGGGAGGTGGATGGAATGATCTGATTTTAGTTTGTAGTTGACTGCAATTTTATTTTTTTTATTTTATCAATTATTGCATGGTTGGTCGAAGGAAAGATGATGTTTCTCAGTAAAAAACATAGAAGCATTGGACATGGTAGTGCATTAGGGGTTAACAAAAAAATCTTACTGCAGCTACAATAAAATCAATAAAGTAATAAAACTCCAGTATATTCATTATTTACACATTGATCCATTTTGATCAATTTTTCCCATGTGACCTAAATAAAAAAACTGCAAGCTATTCTTTATTACAGTAGCATCAGATTTACAATGTGCACCCCTAAGCACAAGTCAATTAGATGCTTCATGACTTTATGAGCACTTTTACCGGATGCTATCTAAACATATGCCCATTGAAGGGTAACCTATACATTCCCTGGTACAGTTTTTGATCGGCAGTCAAGCAGTGTACAGAATGTAAGTTGAGTGTTTTCAGAGTTGTATCACTTGAACATTCAGAAAGGAGACCTGAAAGAAAACACCGGTGATTATCCTGCTTAAGAAGAAATCCATTTCAGGTATCTAAAAATGGCAGGGGAAGTAAAGCAGGTATATAATCTGGATACAATCCCATTCCTTAGTTCAAAACAGAAACAATACTTGCTTTTCATCCAAAGATGCTCAGTGCATAACCTTCAATTTAGAAAATATAAACATGTTCATAAGGAATAAAATTTTATTGCTAAAATTAAGCAGGTTTGATCAGTCAATATTAATAATAATAAATCACTTGCTCTGTAATTAAGCCAGATACATTTTTCGACATCTTGAATCTATAGGAGTTTTGTCGTGATATTTTGGAGAGCATTTGAAGATTATTACTGGCAGATTCCACAGTTTGAAGAAGTTTAGGTATAAAGACAGATATCTAGGTTGAATTCCCTTTACCATTAATAAGGCTTTAAACATTCCCTTTACCATTAATAAGGCTTTAAACATTCCCTTTACCATTAATATGACTTTAAATAAAGCAATACAAATTTGCAAGTAGGTTGGTATATTGATAGCAAAACCCCATAACGAGCACATTATGAACAGTGAAGAGTTGAATGTTTAATACCATTTGCTTAAGCAAGAGATGCTCTTCTCCACATGATGTGTGCCGGGTAACATGACAGGAATGGGAGCAGTGAGCTCTCATGGGAGTGATTCTTTTTTTTTTCAAGGTAACAGCTATTGATGGATAACCTGAACACAAGATAAGATCAATTCACATCTACACAAACCTTGCTCAAAGAAATGTCTAAAAAATGAAGTTTAATGTTGACATTATCCAGAAAGTTAGAGTAAGATTAAATAAAGCACAAAAG
Organism: Bombina bombina; assembly: GCF_027579735.1. Taxonomy (NCBI): domain Eukaryota; kingdom Metazoa; phylum Chordata; class Amphibia; order Anura; family Bombinatoridae; genus Bombina; species Bombina bombina. The sequence goes on along the minus strand of NC_069500.1, from coordinate 1,160,977,011 downwards.
AACAAGATGTAAGCTTCATGTCCCAAGTCAATGTATAGCACTCACATATATTCTGTATATAATACAAGTAAAAGAATAGTAATAACCATTGATTTTTATAATAATTGTAATGTCTATTTGTAATGTAGTTAAATGGAGTTGAGCTCCAAAAATGGTTGACACTTTGGATATAAAATATTTTCAATTTTTTTAGAAGTATATGATTTAATGCATAGTCACTAGGGATGGGCGAATGTTTCGCAACATTCGAAAAATGAAACAAATTGTAACACATTCGTTCATTTCGAATTTTGAATGTTTGTACAATATTCTAACATTCTTTTAATGTAATAGTATTTCTAATTCTTTGTTTATATGTAATATTCTATTCTAATTTTTCTAATAATTCGATTTAAATTATGCAATATTCAAATTCAAAAATTTGAATTTATATACTGTATTTGTAATAGTATTTCTAATGCTTTGTTTAAATGTAATATTCGAATTATGCAATATTCTAAATAGAAACATTCAAATTGATATATTTGTATCTATTATGTATCTATTTACTAAATTCCCTACCACATGAACTATTGAACTTCTGAATAGTATAAAATTGAATGTTACATTCAAAATTTCAAATGTGGACATTCCATCCAATTATGAACATTCTAAATCAAAAGTGACATTTAAAAACTGTAAATAGCATTCAATTATAGAATATTTAAGAATATTCGTTCTTATCATCATTTGATTATGTAAATTACATTTCTACAATAACATTTGTTCTAACATTCAAATTTGAATATAAACACATTCGCCCATGCCTAATAATCACTCAGATTTAGCCTTACTTTTATATATGTAATGTATATGTTGTTTTCTTACTAATATTTAGATAAATAATATGGTAAATAATCTAGCACTGTAGCATGGTGGAACATTGAGCATTAAAAAAAAATAATTTTATATCGCCAGCATTTATTTCAGTTACATGCTTACATACTAAATATTAGCATGAAATATACAACATTGCTTATCTTAATCAGTTAGATCTGGCTGTGCATTGTACAGTAAATTGCTTAACCTCTTATCAATTAAATAATTAATACAATTAATTTTCTTTCTAATCATTAAATCTATTAGCATAACTTAAGCAAATGCTGACATGACACCCTTTAACAAATTGCTTTTCAGTGTTTACTGAATAAGCACAATGTAACCTGCCATACAGCGCGTCATATTGTGGCTTTACCATGGTCCTGAACCGCTGAATCAATTCTGCATACAGATCTCTTAAATTGTACTGAACAACAGCTGCTTAGTTGCTGCATGGGCAAATTAATCTATTCAAATCCCACAGCTGAAGCTCCCCTTCTGCATTTTAAGCTGACTACATCATAATACAAAGATACTAACCCTTTCACCTCTGTATTTTAGACAAGCTGTTAAAAAATATACATTAAATTGAATGAATAAGAAGATGCATTCCCTTTTGCATGCTTCACAAATGAGTGAAATTACATGGTAGAAAAAAACAAGTATAATTGATTTACATACTAAAAATGTGCCTTTTTTATACCAGTTAAGTAGGCAGATCATTTTTGTTACTCCTACAGCAAAATCTAGCAAAGTTAATATTCTTGAAATTAGCCACACAAATCTAAACTAATAACATATATGCAGTATTCAGTAACATTTATAATAGTTTTGTATAACTAGATATATTTGCCTTCTGAGTTTAGTTATTAGTTTAATCAATTATTTATTTAATTTTATTGAGATTCAATCCATATTACAACAAATAATTCATATATTAAATAACAGATGGGTACAAAAGAGAAAGGGCAAAATATAAAAAGACATTATTATTGGTATTGACCACTCTTCCTGTAGTGGTTTAACAACAGAAGTAAGGAAGGAGAAACTTCCTTCTCCATATCACGATATTGTCCACTGCAAGTACATATATTTATTCCACTTATCTCTATATTTGTAAAACAAAAAATAGAAAGAAAAGAAAAAAAAAGACCAAAAAAATAAAGGTTTTATTCCATTTTAAAATTTTATATATATTTGACTTAAATACATACTTTTAGTTTCTTTTAGCTAACTGTAGGGTTATTACTTATATACATACTTCCTTAAAGGGACAGTCTAGTATAAATTCAACTTTCATTATTCAGATAAGACTTTTAATTTTAATCAACTTTCCAATTTACTTTTATCATCAAATTTGCTTTTTTTTTCTCTTGGTATCCTTAGTTTAAACTAAACATAGGTAGGCTCATATGCTAATTTCTAAGCCTTTGAGGGCTGCCTCTTATCGCATGCTTTTTAAATTGCTTTTCAACACAAAGAGACAGAAAGTGCACGTGGGCCATATAGATAACACTGTGTTCAGGCACAGGGGGTTATTTAAGATTTAGCACAAAACAATGCTAAATTTAAGACAATAGATAATAAACTGTTACAGTCATGTGATCAGGGGGCTGGAAGAAGGTTCCTAGATACAAGGTAATCACAGAGGTAAAAAGTATATTAATATAACTGTGTTGGTTATGCAAAACTGGGGAATGAGTAATAAAGGGAATATCTATCTTTTAAAACAATAACAATTCTATGGTAGACTGTCCCTTTAAAGGGACAGTCTATTCCAAAATATACTTTCATGATTCAGATAGAGAATGTAATTTTAAACTATATTCAAATTTACTTTATTACCAATTTTGCTTTGTTCTCTTGGTATTCTTAGTTGAAAGCTAAACCTAGGAGGTTCATATGCAAATTGCTAAGCCCTTGAAGGCCGCCTCTTCTCTCAGGGCATTTTGACAGTTTTTCACCACTAGAAGGTGTTAGTTCATGTGTGTCATATAGATAACACTGTGCTCACGCACGTGGAGTTCAGGTGAGCCATCTCTGATTGGCTAACATTGATGTCTGTCAAACGAACTGAAATAAGGGGGCAGTTTGCAGAGGATTAGATACAAGGTAATCACAGAGGTAAAAAGTGTATTTATATAACTGTGTTGGTTGTGCAAAACTTGGGAATGGGTAATAAAGGGATTATCTATCTTTTGAAACAATAAAAATTCTGGTGTAGACTGTCCCTTTAATAGTTTCTCTTAGATAACTGGAGGGTGGAGATTAGCATATTCAAGATTTTCACAGCTAGGTAAATTAGTTTGGAAGTTATTTTAAATTGATTTGATGGTTTCATTCTTAAAAATATTTTAGCTATGGTCACTAACATATCTTATACTATAAAAGGCCAAGTGTGTTTGTCCGAAGCTGTCATGTGCAGTAGAGACAGCATGAGGACAAACACACCTGGCCTCAGAGTCCCTAACTGATCTGCGGTGCAGGCAGAAGTGGGCGTGGCCTGTCATGAGCAGGGGCGTGGTCGGTCGTGAAGGGGGCGGGCCGGGCGTGGTCATGCACACGAGATAGAGGGGAGAGAGATAGAAAGAGGGGGAGAGAACAAAAGAGATGGGAAAGAGCTAAAGATAGGATAAGAGAGGGGAAAGAGCCAGAAAGGGGGAGAGAGCAAAATAGAGGGGGAGAGAGAAAATAAGAGGGGGAAAGAGAGAGAGCAAAAGAGAGGGGAAGAGAGAGCAAAAGAAAAGGGGGAGAGAGAGCAAAAGGAGAGAGGGGGAGATAGAGAGAGAGAATGGGTAAGAGAGAGAGGGGGAGAGAGGGGGGGGAGAGAGAGGGGGTAAGAGAGAGAGGGGGGAGAGAGAGAGGGGGGAAGAGAGGGGGGAAAGAGAGAGATTGGGGAGAGAGGGGAGAGAGAGAGAGGGGGAGAGGGGGATAGGGAGAGAGGGGAGAGAGAGAGGGGGGGAGAGAGAGAGGGGGGAGAGAGAGAGGGGAGAGGGGGGAAGAGGGAGAGAGGGGGGAGAGAGAGGGGGGAGAGGGGTGGGGAGAGGGGGGAGAGGGAGAGAGGGGGGAGAGAGAGGGGGAGATGGAGGGGGAGAGAGAGGGGGAGAGACAGAGAGGGGGAGAGACAGAGAGGGGGGAGAGAGAGAGAGGGAGGAGAGAGAGAGAGGGGGAGAGAGAAAGAGAGAGGGGGGGGAGAGAGAGAGAGAGAGAGGGGGGGGAGAGAGGGGAGAGAGAGAGAGAGAGAGAGAGAGAGAGGGGAGAGAGAGAGAGGGGAGATAGAGAGGGGAGAGAGAGAGAGAGAGAGAGAGAGAGAGAGAGGGGAGAGAGAAAGAGGAGTGGAAAAGAGAGAGAGAGAGAGAGAGAGAGGGGGAGACAGAGGGAGAGAGAGAGGGGAGAGAGAGAGAGGGGGGAGAGAGAGAGGGGAGAGAGAGGAGGGGAGAGAGGGGGGAGAGATAGGGGGAGAGAGAGAGAGAGAGGGGAGAGAGATAGAGGGGGAGAGAGAGAGAGAGAGAGAGAGGAGGGGAGAGAGGGGGAAAGAGAGAGAGAGAGAGAGAGAGGAGAGGAGGAGGGGGGAGAGAGCAAAAGAGAGGGGGGAGAGAGAGCAAAAGAGAGGGGGAGAGAGAGCAAAAGACAGGGGGAAGAGAGAGCAATAGAGAGGGGGAGAGAGAGAGCGCAAAAGAGAGCGCAAAAGAGAGAGGGACAGAGAGAGTGAAAAAGAGAGGGGTAGAGAGAGAGGGCAAAAGAGAGGGGGAGAGAAAGAGCGCAAAAGAGAGGGGGAGAGAGATAGCTCAAAAGAGAGGGGGAGAGAGCGCAAAAGAGAGGGGGGAGAGAGAGAGAGCAAAAGAGAGGGGGAGGGAGAGAGTGCAAGGGTTGGGACCGCTGTACTGCAAAAATGGCCCGTGTAAACGGGCTTTAGGACTAGTATGGTATATTTAAATATGCTTTACCTACCCCTTTAACTGGTTACATTTAAATGCTTAAAAAGTCAGAAAAGGCTTGTCTAGTGTAATAGTTAAGATCCAATACATATTCATTTACATGTTTATTTTTTGCTAAAATAACAGAGGAACTTTAGTCGTAAAGCAGATACAGTTAATGTAAATAATTGAATGGCTTTTATATCCATAAAGCAAATAAAGGTTTAAATATTCGTAGCAATAGTTTAAAATATGTAGATTATTATTATTTTATAAGTTTTGTTTTCCAGATATACGTGGAGTAACTATATATTGTGGTTTGGGCACAAATAATAAAAATATATGCAATATGTTTAAGCCTTTGATTACTGACATTTTGTGGATTTGTTTGCCAGGATGAATAATTAACTTTAATTTACTTTTTTTCTAGTCACTGGTTGGGTAATATTAGTCATTGGTGGAAGATTTACATTTTAAATAAATCAATTAATCTTAAAAGTAAAATTTCCATCATAGGCTTATATTGGTCACTTAAACTTAATGATTTCTATAAATTTTCATTTAAATTGGTTAATTTAAAGGGACACTCAAGTAAAAATTAAACTTTCATGATTCCGATAGAGAATGCGATTTTAATCAATTTATCCAATTTACTTCCATTAACAAAATGTGCACAGTCTTTTAATATTTACACTATTGAGTCACCAGCTCCTACTGAGCATGTGCAAGAATTCACAGAATATACATATATGAATTTGAGATTGGCTTATGGCTGTCACATGATATTGGAGGAGTGGAAATAGACATAACTGAAATTTGACAGAAAAAAATCTTCTCATTTGAAGTTCAGATTAAGTTCTATTTAATGATCTTTATCATACATTTGTTGATCATGCACATCTACTGTATTTACAGGTCCTTTAATTTTTATTTTTTTAATCATACAAATTTTGTTTGGCATGTCCAAAACAAAAATAAAAGCTTTTTTACCTTTTTTTTTTTTTTTTTTTTTTTTTACAAATTCTTTAATATTGTCAGTAATTCAAATATATCAGTAAATCTGTTTTTATTTAAAAAAAAAGAAAACAATTTATATTATGTTTAATATTATGAATGTTTTGACGTACTCATTAAAATAATGACTATTGAACTTTTTGTTCTACATGAATGTAGAACATAGGTTGAACATTAATATTAACACTATATTTAAAACACGTCAATACTGTATTTAAATATATAAGTTGGAATTTTAGTAATTGTAGTTTCTCAGGTCAGGTAGTATGCATCACCTGGGTGTTGTAAAGACATCATTACATCTCTACTTATGACAGATAATTTTGCAGTATTAAAACAAATTGATACTGACCTAAACCATGATAGGATACACAGAGCCAAACTTTTGAAGTCAAATGGTAAAGCACCACCAAAGACATTAATTTTACATTTCTAAATTATAAGGATAAATAGTATATCCTTTAATTAATAATACAAGGAAGGCAATTAATCATACCACATCTGAGATGCAAATTTTTCTAGACATATGATGTTTATGGGGATCCCCTTTTTGTTTAATACCCGCCAAAGATGATAATACTAAAAATCACATATCCCCAAAAGGCAAAAAGGTTAGAATAGTAAACATATACAGTACAGTTCACAACCTACGGATAAAACGTCAATGATGGAGGCACATTAGGTGTTCTCCTCTATGATCTAATATGATAATAGCACTGTTTTGTTCATTTACACTATAAACACACAGCAGTGATTACACATTTACCAGTTCCTGTTGTACATTCTTTCTCAAATCCAACCTTCTCCCTCCACCTTTTTGCCTTTAGAAGTGGCTGCATCTCTTGTCATTGAGATGCCCTCATGTGACTAAATTTGTATTCCTTGAAAACAAAGAGGTATAAATGTCTGGCTTAGTCAGACAGCCTACAATGCACTCTCAGGAAGAATATTTTAATATTTATTGGTTTGATTCTAACACTGTTATTGTTTATTTCTATGGCACACACTTCATTATTTTGTATCTGATCTTGAAAAAATGTTGCCTACACATTACACCACTGATTTATATCTCATACTTCATTTCTTAGAATGATAATAATAGTTACTCGAAATGTTAATATACCTGAAAAAAAAAACAGATTTTAGCACAACACTAGAAGGCTCAATAATTTCTCCCTTGCTAGGATTAACCTATACAGAAATTCACCTTCACTTTGCTCTCTGACAGAGCAAGCTATTTGGATCTTTTAACATACAGCATCTCTCAAAGGGGTTATACTTTGTTCTGACCTATCTGGAACAATGCTCTAGATTGGACTACATATCCATTGCCAAAATGGTTTACCTATATAAAATAATTCTAAAATGCATGTAGTGATCTGGCCAAGCAGCTACCTCTACATGGTCTGATACGCAAGTCTTATATATGACATTTTTAGACAACAATGGTAATTATTACAATAAAAAAAAAAACAAAGATAGGGCTCTCCAAATGTACACCAAGCGTAATAATAGTGAACACACAATCGCAAATATAGACTGTGCAATGCTAAATTATGTTCTTTAATAGGAATTTTCAAAACAGGAAACACAATTATAATCCCTAACTCATTTAAAGATGTAATATAAACAGCATCCTTCACCCTTTACGTGTGGGTCAAACTACCTCTCTAAGGGCCCGATAATAAAAACATCATCATACTAGGCTCTTATATTCTAAAGGTATTTGCATTACAATTGAGATTGCAGGTGAAATATTCTAAAGGGGTTGAATCATTGTTTGAAAGTTTTCTTCCTAAGCCATATTTTTTAGTACACTTTACTGTGGGAGACAAAGGTGCTCTACCGGTGGTGGAATGCTCAAAGCAGCATTGACATGTGCAGCTAGGGTTTTAATGTAAATGATCCCTTTATTCAGGATTGCATGATAATACTATTTACATGTGTGATTCGAAACAGACTTTTTTTCAGTGTGACCGCAATATTAGAACTAAACACAGGCAGTACAGTATAAACGTACTTAAGGTGCACAATTTTAGCCACTAAAAAAGATGTCTTCTTATAAAATCAAATTTTACATAATGCAATGGTTAAATAACACACTATTGGGGGGTGCAGCTTGCTATAAGATGAAGAAGACGCACTTCTTCCGTGGTTCGAGCACTATTTAATACAAATTGCAGGGCAAAAAACAACCCTTTTTCCTCCTTCCCTTCACCCATCATAACACTCATCATTACGGACACTAGAGATTTGTTTGAAAGGTTTACAATCGACCATACAGGACCGCTATCATGAACGGACCCGTTTGGTGCCAAATCTCTGACCTGCGTCATTCTGAGATCCTTAACCTCATGCAGACAAATCTCCCCAGCAGACACCAGGACCCAGTCGGAATATTGAGAGGAGTCATGATCCGTCCCTACAGAGGCCCAATCGGAGAAAGATTCATTGCTTGGCCCGCCACCTCACTACATCGAGCTGTGGTTCATGCAGCCTTAAATTATCCCTTAACGGTTACGGCCATACATTGCACAAAGCTGCTCACCACAGATCGGATATTGGGACATCAGCCTCTGGATCACACGCTACCCCTCAGCTGGCCATAAGTCAGGCACATACATAGGAGTTCAGCATGGACTTTGCTCTTCATAACCACCGTAGTATATCCTCAGCCACCTCTCACTCCTAGACGTCAGGATTCTTGTGAGACAGTCATTTACAAGGGGTGAGTGTGTGTTCCTTACCTACTTACATCTCTATAGGCCCCACAGACTCTCTCACACCACTAGGCCTCGATATACCAACTATAGGTCTCTATCTATACACACACTGCCACAAAACCTAAGGGTCCTTCTTCTTCATAATCCAACTCCACCTAAAGTGCCCCAGATATTCATAATTGTTGAGACTGTGATACTTATTACCTGACCCTGGGAAAGAAGAACATCTCTACTATAGCCTATTCTCTGGGGTTATTATACAGTTCGTATTCTAGAAGAGCTCTCTTTTAGTGGGTCACTTCCACACACTTTACAGGATAAGTACTTATATAGGTGGAATATACCAGTCAAACCTACCACAACTGTACAAACTTACTACTTCACTCGCTGAGTGCACATCTCCATCAAGGATCTAAGCTGTCATCTTAACTGACATCAGCCCACCCGCCTGCCATATTAAAGCTATCTAATTTCAACACTACCTGTTCTCTCTCCCCCCCTTTCCTGTCGGCCTTTTTTGCCTACGGTCATATCACACGTTCCTTTTTCCCATATCGCCTTATGAGAGCACCTTCCCCAGAAGAGATATATATATATATATATATTTATTGCTGTGGACCTTCAATCAAGCAATATTCCCAGAACCTTTCTCTGCTAAGCCACATAGCCTCTATATCTCATTGGACTTCCTATACCTACTATTGAGAGGCTATCTATCTTCCTTCATTACCTTATTTTGTCACATCACCAAACAGAAATGATGTGCTAAATCTACCAAACAGTGGGTGCCGGACCTATACTCTCTATCTATTCTAATCCAGAGGAAGATTACTGCTCTACTCACTAGTTTGGTATTCCTACCTGAAGACACCTTCCATCTCACACTATGGCTCATTCCCAAAGAGGAAACAGAAACAACCTGATGTCCCTAAAAGAACTCTAGCATATCACTTTAATAGCAAAACCCACTATGAACAAGATCTGTCAGATGAAGACTCCAGGGAGTCGATTCCTTCAATTAAATAATCACGTAGAGCTGAAAGTCACTCCACAGACAGATCTCTCCTTGCACACTCCTCTATACTTGGCTCCATTAAAGTGTTTTCTAATAAAATGGACTCTCATCACACATCTCTCAAACAAGAGCTCAAACTGTCAGTTAAACTTAAAAGAGATATATAATCTTTGGGAGAATGGACCGAAGCGCTGGAAAGGAAACATGAAGATCTTAACGTAGCACACACTAATTTCCTGGACCTCTCCTCTCATACCATAGCTAAAAGATGCATTTTTCAACAAGTCACTCAGTGTCTTCACAAAAACAGTGTGAAATATAGATGGGGCTTTCCTGTCAAACTCTTTTTTCAATTTGAGGAACATTCCTATGTCATTTCTGCGCCCAACCAAGGCATGGAACTTCTACTCTCCTTGGGCCTGCATCTTCCCTCAGATCAAAACGAAGGCCTGACACACAATCCTGATGAACTTAATGCCACTGCACCTGAATGGCTCCCATTGCCGAAAAGGCCCAACCACCAATGCAAGAGAAGGGACCTGACTGATCAAACTGAAGAATCCTAACTTTGCATTCTATTTCTCTATATAGGTCACTTGTAATAACAGTGGACAACACTTATTTCCCATAAAACCTTACTATCAATAAATCAGCGGACAGTGGCTCCCCCTTGGTCCCTGGTGGAGACACTCGCCCTCTCATCTCTGTCTTAGAAAATGGTTTTGGGATCACAACCTGGACAACAAGTATCCTTTTTTGAAATGTTCAACTGTTTACAAAATGTTTATTTTTAATACAGTAAATGTTAACTTTAATATTTATACAAATTGATTTTTAGCTTAGCCTCTGTTTGAGTCTACTTAGAGTAACATTAATATAACAGGTTGTTATGTTTCCACATGTTACATAATAAGATAACCATGGTGAATTGAAACTTGTACCTCTATTATTTCTTTTAACAACTTTACATATCCAACTCCCACACCCTCACACCATTTGACATTATTAGTTTCCAAGAGTCCTAGCTCCCAATCTCAATATGTCTTAATATTACTTATGTTCTATCATCTAATATGTTATGGACCTCAAGCCTTTAGCTCCAGTTTTCTCATTCTAACTGACTCTTGAGATGTAATTTATCACACTAACCATATTAGTTCACACTAAAACACTCAAATGTAATAGGCCCAGGAACAGTACTCTACTACTAGGAATATATGTGCTGATGATATATGTCATTAGCCCATACCTCGTATACATTCACACATACCTCTATTAGAAACCAATTCAAGAGAAACATCCCACATGGAGACATTCTCTATCACCTTACACTTCCAGTGACATCAATACCATTCTATACGATCTCACTCACGCATAAAACATATAGATCTTCTCTCTATTACAAGACAATGTATCCCCTTACCTACACGCCAAACAAATTCCTAGTTAGACTAATACTACAACAACTATGATTCTACTCTACTCATTCATTGAATAGTTACTCACAGGCTTTTTTTTATTTATTTTTTTTAATTTTTTATTGAACAAATACAATTCATACAGGCATGGCAAAGTAATCCAAACGTCATGAGAGCAAAACAGAAAAGATTCGCCATGCAAGGCTATCATATAATCCTTATTATTTATAATTCAAAAGAAAACTAAAACATTCCATCTTTCTGTTTTATACAAAATCAAGAAAAAAGAGGAAACAGAGCAATCGATTACTAGATTGAATGCTCTATCCTTGTACCCTCCTATTGATTGCACTGACATAACTCTACACCACATGCCAAGTCTGATTATTTAAAGATTCTTATTTATCATTAAAGAAAAATAAAAAGAAAGAAATAAGAAGGGGAAGGAAGGGAGAAAAAAAAAAAAAAAATTCCCGCAGCTTAATTCCAACTTGGAAATTCATTTCTTGCAATCGCGTTATTCAGTGTTTCTGAGTCTCTAAAAGGGTATATTAGCCGCGTCTGTTCTGTTTCCGAAAATGCCTGAATAAATCTCTTCCATTTGTCAAGGAAGCGTTTGATCTGAGTTTCGGAATTGACTGTAGTATCAAATTGTTCCACTATCAATTGTCCCTTAATCTTATTGATACACTCTGTTAAACTGGGAGCTTTCCTGGACTTCCAATATTTCAAGATTAATGATCTTCCTATTATAATTACTGTATTTACAAATTTAAAATTAATCTGTAATCTGGGGGTTTGATACATAAAAATAATATCCTCCTTTTCTAGCTTGATATTTTTCCCATTAATCCTGTTCAACCAAAAATTCAACTTACTCCAGAATTTTTGAATCTTTGGACAGGACCATAAACAATGTGTCAGATCAGCTAATGGGAAACTACATCTAGGACATTTATTTTCCGCACTTTTATCCCATTTAGCTTTAACAGCAGGGGTAATATATATCTTTAATTATTTTATACCAAAAAGAGATAGAATAGTTTCCTTGACTGTACACATTTAGTACCATAGTCATCTTTCCGCCTAAACTATCTTGTATAGCTTCTTATTAAAAGTTTCTAAGAAATGCCGTACTTGCAAATATGCGAAAAATTCATTATTTGGGATTTCAAACTCTCTACTTAAATCCTGAAACGTTCTACAGCCTTTAGTTTCCCTGTCTAGTAATCGCTGTATGAAAATTAGGCCCTTCCTCTTCCATCTATGAAAAACTTTCGACTCTATTGCTGGTATAAAATTAGGGTTCCCCAATATCGTCAAATACTTTGAATATTCCGGGGTAACTCGTAATAATTTCAAAAGTTTATGCCATGCAGTTATTATATTTTTAACGGTAGATAGCTTTTTAACTTTGTCTGGTAATTTCCCTTTATAATGTAGTAATGCTTTTAAACCATATGGAGCCACTAAAGATTCTTCTATTTAATTTGTGGCAAAATAATTTGCCTCTGTTAGCCATTCTAATGCAAATTTACCCATACATATTAGATTATATAGCTCTATATCTGGGAAAGCTAATCCGCCCCCTGTTTTAAATAATGACAAATTGTGTAATGCAATTGCTTTACGTTTGCTACCCCATAAAATTTTTAGACAATCCCGTTTAAATAATGCTAAATCCTTACGATTGATAAATCTGGGTAAGTTTTGTAGTAGGTACAAAATTTTAGGGAATAGGACCATTTTGATTAAATTTATTTTACCTGACAAGGTCAATGGAAAATTAGCCCAGCTAGCCATATCCTTAGATATTTTTGCCCACATTTGAGGGTAGTTTAGTGTGTACCAATTCTCAGGATCTCTATACAATACAATGCCTAAATATTTTAACTTTCCATTTGCATCCTTAAATGGGGCATTCTTATAACTATCTTTTTTTCTTTTAACCAAAGGATCTCTGATTTATCAATATTTACTTTGTAGCCTGCAAACCTACCGAACTCTCCCAGAATTTGAATTAATAGAGGAATATTTCTTTGAGAGTCTCTTAAGAAGACCAATAAATCGTCAGCATATAATAACAACGTTATTCTTCTATTCCCTAACCAGATCCCTTCTATTTCCTTTCTCAGATGTACAGCTAGAGGTTCAATAGCTAAATTGAACAAGTAAGGGGATAAAGGGCACCCTTGTCTGGTTCCTTTCTGTAGTATAAAATTTTGTGATATAGTGCCATTTATCAGGATGTTAGCCTGTGGTTCGTTATAAATCAATTGTACCAGTCTGAGGAAAGAACCTGTAATTCCAAAATTATTAATTGTTGTAAATAAATGGTCCCACGTAATCATATCAAAAGCTTTTTCAGCATCGATAACCTGATTCCAATAATAGTCTATCATCAGCTGTAATTTCCTCAGATTGGTCGTAGAAGTCCTATTTGGCATAAAGCCAACTTGGTCTTTATGTATTACAGGGAGTGCAGAATTATTAGGCAAGTTGTATTTTTGAGGATTAATTTTATTATTGAACAACAACCATGTTCTCAATGAACCCAAAAAACTCATTAATATCAAAGCTGAATAGTTTTGGAAGTAGTTTTTAGTTTGTTTTTAGTTATAGCTATTTTAGGGGATATCTGTGTGTGCAGGTGACTATTACTGTGCATAATTATTAGGCAACTTAACAAAAAACAAATATATACCCATTTCAATTATTTATTTTTACCAGTGAAACCAATATAACATCTCAACATTCACAAATATACATTTCTGACATTCAAAAACAAAAAAAAAACAAATCAGTGACCAATATAGCCACCTTTCTTTGCAAGGACACTCAAAAGCCTGCCATCCATGGATTCTGTCAGTGTTTTGATCTGTTCACCATCAACATTGCGTGCAGCAGCAACCACAGCCTCCCAGACACTGTTCAGAGAGGTGTACTGTTTTCCCTCCTTGTAAATCTCACATTTGATGATGGACCACAGGTTCTCAATGGGGTTCAGATCAGGTGAACAAAGAGGCCATGTCATTAGATTTTCTTCTTTTATACCCTTTCTTGCCAGCCACGCTGTGGAGTACTTGGACGCGTGTGATGGAGCATTATCCTGCATGAAAATCATGTTTTTCTTGAAGGATGCAGACTTCTTCCTGTACCACTGCTTGAAGAAGGGTGTCTTCCAGAAACTGGCAGTAGGACTGGGAGTTGAGCTTGACTCCATCCTCAACCCGAAAAGGCCCCACAAGCTCATCTTTGATGATACCAGCCCAAACCAGTACTCCACCTCCACCTTGCTGGCATCTGAGTCGGACTGGAGCTCTCTGCCCTTTACCAATCCAGCCACGGGCCCATCCATCTGGCCCATCAAGACTCACTCTCATTTCATCAGTCCATAAAACCTTAGAAAAATCAGTCTTGAGATATTTCTTGGCCCAGTCTTGAACGTTTCAGCTTGTGTGTCTTGTTCAGTGGTGGTCGTCTTTCAGCCTTTCTTACCTTGGCCATGTCTCTGAGTATTGCACACCTTGTGCTTTTGGGCACTCCAGTGATGTTGCAGCTCTGAAATATGGCCAAACTGGTGGCAAGTGGCATCTTGGCAGCTGCACGCTTGACTTTTCTCAGTTCATGGGCAGTTATTTTGCGCCTTGGTTTTTCCACACGCTTCTTGCGACCCTGTTGACTATTTTTGAATGAAACGCTTGATTGTTCGATGATCACGCTTCAGAAGCTTTGCAATTTTAAGAGTGCTGCATCCCTCTGCAAGATATCTCACTATTTTTGACTTTTCTGAGCCTGTCAAGTCCTTCTTTTGACCCATTTTGCCAAAGGAAAGGAAGTTGCCTAATAATTATGCACACCTGATATAGGGTGTTGATGTCCTTAGACTACACCCCTTCTCATTACAGAGATGCACATCACCTAATATGCTTAATTGGTAGTAGGCTTTCGAGCCTATACAGCTTGGAGTAAGACAACATGCATAAAGAGGATGATGTGGTCAAAATACTCATTTGCCTAATAATTCTGCACTCCCTGTAAAGGGGCCATCATTTTCTTTAGTCTTTGGGCAATCACGCTCATAAGAAGTTTATAATCATTATTTAATAGAGAGATGGGTCTGTATGAACCCATCTCTTCCGGGTTCTTACCTTTTTTCAAGACTAATGAAATTGTTGATGATGTAAAATATTTAGACTGCATTTTATTATTAATATATAATGTATTAAAGAGGCCTTCTAGCGTGGGAGTTATCTCTTCCTTCAGAATTTTGTATAGTTCTATCGGGATCTGGTCTGGGCCAGGGGCCTTGTTAGCCACCGTTTTATTGATTGCTTCCCTAATTTCTTCCTGTGTTATAGGTCTATTCAGCTCGGCTAAATCTTCTTTGTCTAACTTTGGCAATCTGATTTTATCTCAGAACTCTGCTTTTGCTTCCAAATTGGTCTTATCCTTTGTATACAGCTTTTGATAATATTCATATATATACTCATTTATTTCTTTAATATTAGTCAATCTCTCAGAACCCTTTCTAATAGTCTCTATGGCACGCTTCTTCTTCTTGATCTTCACTAGATTTGCCAAAAATTTACCAGCTCTACCGCTATGTCTATAAAAAAAAGCCCTTGTTCTAAGATCTTCTTGTCGTAACTTTTGCATGAGGAAAGTATCTCTCCCTTGCTTGGCCCTTATATATTTGTCCCACAGTGTCCCTGATCTATCACTTAAGAATGCATTATAGCAATTGTGTACTTGCCCTGCTAACTGCATATCCTTCTGTTGTGCTATTCGCTTATTTCTAACCAAATACGCCTTGGTTTGCCCTCTAATAAACGCTTTAAAAGCCTCCCAAAAGACTTCATATTTATTTTCATATTCCTTATTAAAATATACATATTCCTGCCATTTTTTCTTTAACCAGTCCTTAAATTGTACACTGGTACTCAAATATGTGGGGGAAAAAAACCTTGCTGGCTCTCACACGACCTTTTTAAACTTAAAATTTAATAAAATAATAGCATGATCTGATATCAACACCTCTTTGATATCTGTAGATATTTTTGTACCTAATAAGTTTTCTGAGATTAAGAACGCATCTATCCTAGACATAGTTTTGTGACTGTGGGATATACAAGAGAAACATTTTACATCTGGGTTCTGGATTCTCCAGATGTCTTTAAGTCTTAGGTTATTACAAAAATTCTTAAGTAACTTGGTTTCAGCTCGGCTATTACTGTTCATAGGGGGTTTTAACCTGTCTAATGTTGGATACATCACCATGTTTAAGTCACCTCCCAATATTATATTGTCCACACCATATTTCATTAGTTTAACTTGAATCTTATTCCAAAAAACTTTATCTAGGCTGTTTGGACCATAAATATTACATAGAATCAAGAATCTTTCATATAATGCAATATGTAGAATTACAAACCTACCTTCTATATCTAATTCTTTTCCCATAATTTTATAGTCTAATTTTTTGTTGAATATAATTGCTACGCCCCTTTTCCTTGCTGTGCAGGGTGTTGCAATCACCTCCCTTACCCACCCTACTTTGAGTTTGTCTAGTTCCTGATCTTTCAAATGAGTCTCTTGTAACATTATTATATCTGCATTATGTTTTTTGCATTGTTTCAGAATATTCTTCCTTTTCCATAATGAGGCGATCCCTCCCACATTCCATGATATAACTTTTAATTGTTCAACCATCAGACCTTATAGTATACTCTATAGCACATTGCGATAGAAGAAAAAAAAAAAAAGGGGGGAAAGGAGAAGGGGGGAAAAAAACAGGAATAGGGGGGATAAACATAATTGCAAACATTGTAAACAATAAACCACACATAATAAAAAGAAAAACCGATACAGAAATAACCTCTTCCGTATCGGCCCAAGGATGCTGAGAAAATCAATCTCAGCTAACACAGCGACCAACACATCTCTTAGAGGACCTAGCCTCTTGACCCTGGTATTAAAAAGCTATTAATCATCTCTCAAGTTTCTTCTTTCTTAGAACCTTGTTAATATTGCTTTTATTAACTGCCATTTCTGCCTTGTTGTCACTAAGTGTTCTGTCTAGAGTATAGAAAAATCTTTAGCTTCTTCGATAATTATTCAGTAGTACGTTTCCTTGCTCGTTAAAAATTTAAATTTTAGCTGGATATATAATTGAGGCTTTCAAGCCTGTTTTAATTAAATTTGTACAGATAGGTACCATTTCTTTTAGTTTCTTTGACGTTTCCACTGAAAAATCCTGAAAAAGCAAAATGCTGTGTTCCCCAATCTTTACTGGGAATTTTTTCCTGTAATGGCTCATAATCATAACTTTATCTTGAAAGCTCAAGTACTTAACAATAACTGGTCTAATCTTAGTCTTACCATCCGCATAAGTTCTAGCGCTACCTACTCTATGCGCTCTTTCAACCTGTATCCCTTGTGGGGGGATCTGCATACCCAACCCCAATGGTAGTTGTATTGCAGTAAAATGTATTAAATCCTGAAATTCCTCTATCTCTGGTAATCCTATGATTCTGACATTGTTTCTTCTAGCTCGGTCTTCTAATTCTTCCACCTTGTTCTGTAATAAATGTATTTGGCTAGTCTGTTCTTTTAACTTATTCTCATGACTGGTATTCATATCTTCTATATCTGATATTCTGTTTTCTGCCTCTTGCAGTCTATCTGAAAACTGTTTAACTTCTGACCTTAGTTCTGAGATATCCCTCTTTACCTGATCAAATTGAGGAAGCATAACGTCTGATAATTGTTTTACTAAGTCCTGAGACTCCATTGTATGCATATTTTTTATTTCTAGTAAACTTCTATTCTCTGTGTCTAAACTGTTTCTTTTTAGATTTTGATATGCTTTATTTTGCTCAAAAGTTAAGTGTTCTTTAGTTTGTTATGCATCTGATTGTTTAGTTAACTTGTTTTATCTCTGTTAATACTAATGTAACAAATCTTGTTAGCCCATACCATATATATATATATATATATATATATATATATATATATATATATATAGGCACCCTCTATACTCAACTTCACTTCTAATACTCACACTGTCTGCCTCCTCCTTTTTTATGCGATGACCTATCCCACCTCATGATACAGTAAACCCGGCACCCCTTTCATGAAACCCAGGTAAAATCTACCTACCATTTACAAAACTCCCCTCCTGCCCCCTACTCTTTACATAGGCCCCTTAATGCTTACACTTTATCAATCTCCCACAGCGCTTGGACCACCTCTCTGATGAACCTTTAGTGTACTCTCGCACACATTTTACTCTTACATTACCAGAAGCTCCTTATCCCCCCTCCATATTACCCCCTACAACCTACGAGTGACTCTTGTCCACTGAACACCTCCCCCCTGAGATATTTAAGCATACCAATCAACCACCTATACAACTCATAAATACACTATGTTCCCACCCACTCTAGCTCAATTTCCTTAAAAGTGGTTGCTCTACTACCTTTTTTCTGACCTAACTTCAGAGGACCAAGACCCAACCCCCCCCCCCTTTTTTTTATCATGGCGGAACTATGCATAATGACACTGAATACCCAAGGCCTTAACTCTCCTGCAAAGCATAACCTTTTGATAAACCTCCTTCAGCGCACCCAAGTAGATGTTATATTTATTCAATAAACCCATTGGCTTCCCCGCACAGATGTCCCTTGAAATTTTAAGAAATTTCTGGTAATGATAAAAGTCTCTTATGAGTCCAAATCCAGAGGAGTAGCCATACTCATTAATGCCAGCCTTAAATATGACCCAATTTACATAGAACGTGATTCACAGGCATGTTTCATCATCCTAATTTGCAGATTAAATGGCAAATTAATCACTTTAGTAAATGCCTATGCCCCAAATTCCAAGCAAATTTAAGTTTCTCAGGAAACTCCTGGAGTCAATGTCGGCAGTAAAACAGGGAGAACTAATCTTTGGAGGAGACTTAAATCTAATCTTGCATCCAACAATTGACAGACTAGGTCCAAAGATCTCCACTGTAGAGAGATCTGCTCACTTTCTGGCGCTTTTCAGAAACTCTTCCATCAATATGACCTATACTGATGTATGGAGGAGCCCTACACCCCGCAGATAAAGAGTTCACTTTCTATTCCTCCCCTCATAAATCCGATACCCGAATAAAATTACCTCTTCATGAGCTCCCACACACCTAGATCACATATCCTACGCAAGGATCTCCCCAGTTTCCTAGTCAGATCGTGACTTCCCTTAAAACTTCATAGGCCCCACACTAAACTAACTCACTCCCACCCACATGGCGCCTCAAGGATTGGTTGGTCACCAACCCTATTAACAAATTGGGAAACACAAGACATCCTCTCTGAATTTCTAGAGTTTAATGACACTCCATAATCCTTAGCAGAGATTATGGGCCTCACGTAAGGGCATTCCTATTTCTACTACATTAAGCAAACAGATATCTGACATCACTCATAAAATTAAAACCCTTGAATACCAGAAAACACATACTAACTTAGACAGGCTTAAGCAACTAAGTCATGAAATCACACAGCCCAATCTAAGATACCCTCTATCAGGACACATAGGCCTAGATTTGGAGTTTGGCGGTAAATGGGCTGTTAACGCTACGCGGGCTTTTTTCTGGCCGCACCATAAAATTAACTCTGGTATCGAGAGTTCAAAAAAATGCTGCGTTAGGCTCCAAAAAAGGAGCGTAGAGCATTTTTACCGCAAATGCAACTCTCGATACCAGAGTTGCTTACGGACGCGGCCAGCCTCAAAAACGTGCTCGTGCACGATTCTCCCATAGGAAACAATGGGGCTGTTTGAGCTGAAAAAAAACCTAACACCTGCAAAAAAGCAGCGTTCAGCTCCTAACGCAGCCCCATTGTTTCCTATGGGGAAACACTTCCTACATCTGCACCTAACACTCTAACATGTACCCCGAGTCTAAACACCCCTACCCTTACACTTATTAACCCCTAATCTGCCGCCCCCGCTATCGCTGACCCCTGCATTATATTATTAACCCCTAATCTTCCGCTCTGTAAACCGCCGCTACCTACATTATACCTATGTACCCCTAATCTGCTGCCCCTAACACTGCCGACCCCTATATTATATTTATTAACCCCTAACCTGCCCCCCCACAACGTCGCCGCCAGCTACTTACAATAATTAACCCCTAATCTGCCGACCGCAAAGCGCCGCCACCTACGTTATCCTTATGTACCCCGAGTCTAAACACCCCTACCCTTACACTTATTAACCCCTAATCTGCCGCCCCGCTATCGCTGACCCCTGCATTATATTATTAACCCCTAATCTTCCGCTCTGTAAACCGCCGCTACCTACATTATACCTATGTACCCCTAATCTGCTGCCCCTAACACCGCCGACCCCTATATTATATTTATTAACCCCTAATCTGCCCCCCTCAACGTCGCCGACACCTGCCTACACTTATTAACCCCTAATCTGCCGAGCGGACCTGAGCGCTACTATAATAACTTTATTAACCCCTAATCGCCTCACTAACCCTATCATAAATAGTATTAACCCCTAATCTGCCCTCCCTAACATCGCCGACACCTACTTCAATTATTAACCCCTAATCTGACGACCGGAGCTCACGCTACTATAATAAATGGATTAACCCCTAAAGCTAAGTCTAAACCCTAACACTAACACCCCAACCCCTCCTCCCCCTAACTTAAATATAAATTTTAATCTAAAACGAAATTAATAACTCTTCTATTAAATAAATTATTCCTATTTAAAGCTAAATACTTTACCTGTAAAAAAAATCCTAATATAGCTACAATATAAATTATAATTACATTGTAGCTATTTTAGGATTAATATTTATTTTACAGGGCAACTTGGTAATTATTTTAACTAGGTACAATAGCTATTAAATAGTTAAGAACTATTTAATAGTTACCTAGTTAAAATAATAACAAAAATTACCTGTAAAATAAGTCCTAACCTAAGTTATAATTAAACCTAACACTACCCCTATCAATAAATCAAATTAAATAAAATACCTTACAATTACCTACAATAAAACCTAACACTACACTATCAATAAATAAATTAAATACAATTTCTACAAATAACTACAATTACATAAACTAACAAAAGTACAAAAAATAAAAAAGAACTAAGTTACAAAAAATAAAAAATATTTACAACAAACATAAGAAATATTACAACACTTTTTAAACTAATTACACCTACTCTAAGCCCCTAATAAAATAACAAAGACCCCCAAAATAAAAAAAATGCCCTACCCCTATTCTAAATTAATAAATTTTAAAAGCTCTTTTACCTTACCAGCCCTGAACAGGGCCCTTTGCGGGGCATGCCCCAAGAAAATCAGCTCTTTTGCCTGGAAAAAAAAAACATACAATACCCCCCCCCCCAACATTACAACCCACCACCCACATACCCCTAATCTAACCCAAACCCCCCTTAAATAAACCTAACACTAAGCCCCTGAAGATCTTCCTACCTTGTCTTCACCTCACCGGGTATCACCGATCGGTCCTGGCTCCGATATCTTCATACAACCCAAGCAGGGGCTAGACATCCACTGAAGAAGTCCAGAAGAGGGTCCAAAGTCTTCCTCCTATCCGGCAAGAAGAGGATATCCGGACCGGCAAACATCTTCATCCAAGCGGCATCTTCGATCTTCTTCCATCTGGTGCGGAGCGGGTCCATGTTGAAGCAGCCGACGCGGATCCATCCTCTTCTTCCGGCGTCTCCCGACGAATGACGGTTCCTTTAAGGGACGTCATCCAAGATGGCGTCCCTCGAATTCCGATTGGCTGATAGGATTCTATCAGCCAATCGGAATTAAGGTAGGAATATTCTGATTGGCTGATGGAATCAGCCAATCAGAATCAAGTTCAATCCGATTGGCTGATCCAATCAGCCAATCAGATTGAGCTCGCATTCTATTGGCTGATCGGAACAGCCGAATCAGCCAATTTTTTTGTTGCCCATCTCTACAGTGAGGGTCAGTCTACTTCTTATAACATTTCACCCGTCGGGTCCTTTGCCAGACTTTTTTAAAAACATTTTGCCTGTCAAGAATGAAATGGAATTTTCTCAACGGACCTGGAGATCCTTTACTTATCCTTTTCTTACCATATATATACAATTTCACCTCTTAAGGTTTGCCACAATTTAGCTTGCCCTTTAATATAAATAAATATGTTATTGATACATCTAAGAATGGTAAGATAAAACAGTGTCGTCCCCCCCCCCCCCCCAATGTACTAGAATTTGATGTTTCTATACAATTTGAGAGGCATTGTTTAAGTGGTGTCCTCTGTAAGCAAATAATTTTATCAAAAAGATATATGTCCTATTCTGAAAGGTGATAGTAACTGCTACCATAATACGTTATTTCTTCTGCTCTTGATAAAGATGATGCTTGGAATGATGCTGATGATGATTAACAATATTCATATAACTTCAAAAAAATCTCATGCTTTTGTAAATTAAATTGTATTTGCTTTTATTATTTCTCTTAAAGTAAATAGAGCCCCATTTAACATGCTGCAAACAAAACATCAACATTCGATTAATAAACATTAAAGGGACACTCAACCCAAATTTTTTCTTTCATGATTCAGATAGAACATGCAATTTTAAGCAACTTTCTAATTTACTCCTATTATCAAAAGTCTAGTGGAGTTAATGCATGTGTGGGAGTGCAAACTACCGCTCCACTCATAATCTAGTCTTTTTTTGTGTTGAAAAGGTGAGAATACCAAATTGCAATTAAAGAGACAATAAACAACTTGTGCAGCATTTTTTATATTTTATATTTCAGTAGTCAAACTCACCAAATACTTGTAAAGTATTTGAAAATATTTGAAAAAAATACTTATTTCAAGAGTTAGCTACTGTCATTGTGTTAACAAAATCTTCCCTGTTTGGCTCCATCAGAAAAGATAACATACTGTAAATTAGGAAAATGTGGCAAGGATAAGCTATCATAAATTTTCTGATTCAAATTACAGGAAAAGCGGCAAAAATAATAATGAAAGTGTATTGCAAAATATTTTTATCATGCATAATTAAGCATTTTATATTGCAATCTCAAAGATTTAGCTGTCACTTTTAAGGGACATGAACCCACAATTTTTTCTGTCATGATTCAAAGAGAGCATATCATTTGATACAGTTTTCCTATTTACCTATATCATTTTTAATGTGTTTCTTTTCCTTGATATCCTTTGTTTAAAACCATACCTAGGTAGGCTCAGGAGCTGCTGATTGATGGCTACACATATATGCCTCCTGGTATTGGCTTACCCATGTGATTTGCTGTTTTTTCAACAAACAGTGCCAAGAGAATAAAGACAATTAGAAAATAGAGGTAAATTGGAAAATTGTTTAACTATCTGAATCATGAAAGAAAAAAAAATGGGTTTCATGTCCCTTTAAATTGGAAATTAAATGCATATTAATCTTTGTTGAACTTGTATTTTATATGTAACTTAAGCTGTTTTTTCTGCATATACTAACTAGTATATAATAAAGCATTGTATAATAAGTTTAAGATGAATTCTAAAGAAAAAATGTTGCTGTATCAAACTGTTCTTTTACTGTGAGCAACTGGACTGAACAAGACTTTTTGTTGTTTTATGCCTGAGTGGAATATAAAAAAGGTTCTCTCTGTCATTACTCTGAGATCTCATTTTAAAAAGCAGGTCATTTCATCTATGTTTTTGAAGTCACTAGATATTTATATATTGTTGATAAAGACAAGTCATGTGAGATGAATGTAACGCTTGCAAGTAACTGTGAGTGGCCTTTAAAGAGGAATAATACAACCCCCCTTAGTTTCTACACAGTTTTTATTTCTCCTTTTTGAGTCCAATTTTCTTTATAAAGGCAAGTTCCAAGTTCTGCAATGCTTTTAAGCCTCATTCCCATGGACTTTTTCTTGTAGCCCACAAACCAGATTAGTAGCACTAAAACAATTATTCTAAGGAAGTGCTTGCCATTTTTGCTGCAAACAATCTCTGGATAGACAAAGTTCTCACGCAGGGAACCTGTTCAAGCCCAATCGCAGGGGCAGCATTTGCTATCCGTATTTATCATTGCACAAGCAGTCACTCATGCAATGCTGCCCCCTTCTCTCAGCGACCAGAGGTGTCAGATAAAGGTTTGTCAATCAATCCAGTTAGATCAGTCCTGGTGATTAGGAAGCCACAATCTAGACTGTTGCTTCATAAATTGCTGTTGCATGCTTGCAAGTGAGCCTACATCACAAACGTTAATCACAATTTTGTAAATTTGTCCCTATATTTCTATGTGCTATATAAAATAACAGAACTGCTGTTATACAGTATGTCCCAATATGTAAAACAAATCACAGAAACAACTGGTATGTTATAATTCCCTTTTGTGATCTTGGTCAAATCATTCTTCTAGCACATAATATAATCATTACATACCCTTATATTAGACACACAAGAATAACTCTGCTTTTAAGGACTTGTTGCAACCAATGGGGCCATAGAATTGGATGGTTGTAATGGTTATAAGTGATGATCACACAGTAACTGTCTTCTTAGATTGTTAAAAGGATACTAAACCCAAATGTTTTCTTTAATAATTCAGATAGAACATGCAAATGTAAGCAACTTTCTAATTGACTGCTAGTATCAAATTTTCTTTATTCTCTCTGTATTTTTTTTTAAAAAGCAGGAATGTAAGCTTAAGAGCCGGCACATTTTTGGTTAAGAACCTGGGTTATGCTTGCTTATTGGTTTGCTAAATGTATCCACCAATAAGCAAGCGTTATCCAGGGTACTGAACCTAAAATGGGCTGGCTCCTAAGCTTTAAAATCCTGCTTTTTAGATAAAGATAGCAAGAGAACAAAGAAAAATTGATAGTAGGAGTAAATTAGAAAGTTACTTAAAATTGCAAGCTCTATCTGAATCATTAAATAAAAAAAATCCCTTTCAGTATTAAAGCTTATAAAAAAATTTAGCCCTAAAATAAGTATTTTTGGACTCACAACAAAAATGGTCCGTTGGTTTTAGTTTATAGGTGTGATACCTTAAAATTGTTAATGGGGGGGGGAGAGGTAAAAGAATGGGAATATGATGCATGGTGGATTTTGTGCACCAGAAACTTTTTTAAAGCCATGTGAAGCCTGTGGCCCCTATGATCTAAAGCTCTCTGCTCAGGTGAGATGATTTAAAGGGACATAAAACAAGTTGAGAAAGAGACAAAATATAATATATACTTTAATTACTTTACCGGCAAATTTATACTGCAGTGACTCGCCATTAACACTTTCTTTTAAGTTTCTGAATTGTACAGCTCTTCCCACACAATTCCTTTTATGACTGTATCTATATCCACCTTTGCTTTGGTAGAATGCAAGACTTTAACACTCATCTGCTGGAGCATGCCTAGAAGCAAATAAGCTGCTGAAATACAATGCCTGTGTTTCTGATGCTAAACACTGATAAGGGGGGGGGGGGTGATTCAGTCTAATCCACCAGTCTAATACTTGCCAACAATTGTAAACAATTTTTTTATGCAAACTATTTTTACTTAAAGGGACATTATACACTCATTTTTTCTTTGCATAAATGTTTTGTAGATAATCTATTTATATAGCCCATAAAGGTTTTTTTTTAAATTAATGTATAGTTTTGCTTATTTTTAAATAACATTGCTCTGATTTTCAGACTCCTAACCAAGCCCCAAAGTTTTATGTGAATACGCTCGACTACCTACTCCAGCTTGCTCCTGTTTGTGTAAAGGGTCTTTTCATATGCAAAAGAAGGGGGAGGGGCGGGGGGAGTGTCTTATTTGCCACTTGCAGTGGGCTTTCCAGCTACCTTTTCAACAGAGCCAAACTGACAGCTTCTAAGTAAGTTTTTAAACAGTTTTATACTGGATTTTTATTTCAGTATCTGTGCATATTATTCTTTATAGTAGTGTCTATTACATGCAGTTATATGAAAATGAGTGTATACTTTCCCTTTAATTAGCCCTTCTAGGAATGCACAGATCTAATCATATTTTATGTCACTTGAAGAAGTCTCGTCAGTACGACAAGGTCCCTCAAATTTTTTTAAAAACACAAATTTCACCTTGAAAGATGTTTATCTCCCTATGCAGGGTTCTGTATGCGAAGGAGAGAGTCCTACATTACAATATATGGTCTAAAAAACACACAGTTCTCATAGACATTTTAGTGCCATCCCACAACTTTAGACCACAAAAACTGCCTTGTGCAGTTGTTTTTAATTAAAAAAAATGCTACTTTTTTAATTAAAAACTATAATGCCCTCTATGTTGAGGGCATTTGGGGCACTTTTACAAAATTAACCAGAGATCTAATCTCTGGTTATTTTTCGGCGCACTAATTGCTACCGCAAGCTCAAAGTAGCAATAAACAGCCACTTGTAATAGCTGGTTAGTTTTTTAGCCGAATAATTTAGCGCTCCGCTCCACTTGTAATCTAGCCCTTCATACGGTGTCCACCTTAAGAATAGGTTAAAATTTATGTTGAGGTTATAAGTATATTTCTCTAAACATATTTCTTTTAAGAATGTTGTGATATTTTACATGTATGTACATATTGAGTTTGCTTTGTAATAGTCATTTGGATTTTTATATGTGTGCCACCAACTAACCAATGAATATTAGCAGTTTTAATTATATCACCATAACTCACTTCAATAAAGGAAGCTAAAAGTACTATATATTTTAAAAGAACAAAAAACAGCAATAATAAACTGATCTAATGTGGTAGAGCCATGTATTATTTAACTAATTCTTCAATACAACTATATGTTTAAGAAATACACAAAGGGTTAAAACACATAGTTAAAGGCAGCTATGGACTGGCAGTGCACTAGTGGTCTGGAGCTGAGCCAATCAGGGGCAGTCAAAGCCACCAGTCGTCAACCTTGTTCAGCTTATTATCAGTAATGCAATGCTAACCCTGAGCCGAGTTTCACTATTAGTTTATTTCTTTTGCGAGTATTATACACTTAGGCCTAGATAACAAGTGGAGTTATCTGGCATTGCAAGTAAATTGTAAAAAAGTTTAACCAGAGGATGTTAGCACGGCCAACATTGTATTAGTACACCCTATAGTTTCAATGTATAGTGCAGGGTGCTCTATAATTAATCCTATTACAAGAAGTTAGTTACGAAAAATAGGGCTAAAAAATTTAGCTTGACTGGCAAATATATGTTTATTATTGAAAAAAATGTTTAAACAGTGAGTTAAAAGGATATGGTATACAGTCTTGGCCAAAAGTTTTGAGAATTACACAAATATTAATTTTCACATAGTCTGCTGCTTAAGTGTTTTTAGATCTTTCTGTCAGATATTACTATGGTATACTGAAATATAATTACAAGCATTTCATAAGTGTCAAAGGCTTTTATTGACAAATACATTAAGTTTATGCAGTCAATATTTGCAGTGTTGAACCTTCTTTTTCAAGACCTCTGAAATCAGCCCTGGCATGCTGTCAATCAACTTTTGGGCCACATCCTGACTGATGGCAGCCCATTCTTGCATAATTAATGCTTGGAGTTTGTCAGAATTTGGGGGGGGGGTTTGTTCACCCGCCTCTTGTGGATTGACCACAAGTTCCCAATGGGATTAAGGTCTGGGGAGTTTCCTGGCCATGGACTTACGTAAACTTTGTAAAGTCTTTTTTCTATGGGACTTCCATATCGCCGGTATTACGAGTCTGTCCTGGGAGGCCAAAAAGTGAGCGGTACACTCTACCCCATCAAGAGTCCTAACGCATTTAAAAGTCAGTAGTTAAGAGTTTTACACTACAACACCGTAGCATAAAACTCATAACTAAAGTGCAAAAAACACCCATAAACTACATATTAACCCCTAAACCGAGGCCCTCCCACATCGCAAACACTATAATACAATGTTTAACCCCTAATCTGCTGCTCCGGACATCGCCGCAACTATAATAAACATATTAACCCCTAAACCGCCACACTCCAGCCTCGCAAACACTAGTTAAATATTATTAACCCCTAATCTGCCACCCCCAACGTCGCCGCCACTATACTAAATGTATTAACCCCTAAACCTAAGTCTAAACCTAACCCTAACACCCCCTAACTTAAATATAATTTAAATAAATCTAAATAGAAATTAATATTATTACCAAAATAATTCCTATTTAAAACAAAATACTTACCTGTAAAATAAACCCTAAACTAGCTACAATATAACTAATAGTTACATTGTAGCTAGCTTAGGGTTTATTTTTATTTTACAGGCACGTTTGTATTTATTTTAACTAAAAAAACCTAAAAAAAAACACTAAAAAAAAGTAGAATAGTTATTAAATAGTTATTAACTATTTAATAACTACCTAGCTAAAATAAATGCAAAAGTACCTGTAAAATAAAACCTAACCTAAGTTACAATAACACCTAACACTACACTATAATTAAATAAATTAACTAAATTAACAACAATTAAATTAGCTAAAGTACAAAAAAAAAAACCCCACCAAATTACAGAAAATAAAAAACAAATTATCAGATATTTAAACTAATTACACCTAATCTATTAGCCCTATCAAAATAAAAAAAGCCCCCCCAAAATAAAAAAAAACCCTAGCCTAAACTAAACTATCAATAGCCCTTAAAAGGGCCTTTTGCGGGGCATTGCCCCAAAGTAATCAGCTCTTTTACCTGTAAAAGAAAATACAAACAACCCCCCTAACAAGAAAACCCACCACCCACACAACCAACTCCCCAAATAAAATACTATCTAAAAAAAAATAAGCTCCCCATTGCCCTGAAAAGGACATTTGGATGGGCATTGCCCTTAAAAGGGCAGTTAGCTCTTTTGCGGCCCAAACCCTAATCTAAAAAAACCCCCCACCCAATACACCCTTAAAAAAACCTAACACTAACACCCTGAAGAACGACTCACTGTTCTGAAGACCAGACATCCATCCTCAAGGAAGCGGCAGAAGTCTTCATCCAACCGGGCCGAAGTCCTTAATGAAGCCGGGAGAAGTCTTCATCCAAGCCGGGCAAAGTAGTCCTCCAGATGGGCAGAAGTCTTCATCCAGACGGCATCTTCTATCTTCATCCATCTGACGCGGAGCAGCTCCATCTTCGCCCAGCTTGGATGAAGACTTCTCCCGGCTTTGTTGAGGACTTTGATACGTTTGGATGAAGACTTCTGCCGCTTCCTTCAGGATGGATGGCCGGTCTTCAGAACAGTAAGTCGATCTTCAGGGGGTTAGTGTTAGGTTTTTTTAAGGGTGTATTGGGTGGGTTTTATTTTTTAGATTAGGGTTTGGGCCGCAAAAGAGCTAACTGCCCTTTTAAGGGCAATGCCCATCCAAATGAATATTATAAATATAATGTAGGTGTCGGCGATGTCTGGGGCAGCAGATTAGGGGTTAATAAGTGTAAGATTAGGGGTGTTTAGACTCGAAGTTCATGTTAGGGTGTTAGGTGTAGACATAAATTTTATTTCCCCATAGGAATCAATGGGGCTGCGTTAAGGAGCTTTACGCTGCTTTTTTGCAGGTGTTAGACTTTTTCTCAGCCGGCTCTCCCCGTTGATTCCTATGGGGAAATCGTGCATGAGCACGTACGACCAGCTCACCGCTGACTTAAGCAGCGCTGGTATTGGAGTGCGTTAAGGAGCAAAATTTTGCTCTATGCTCACTTCTTGCCTTTTAATGCCGGGTTTGTAAAAACCCGTAATACCAGCGCTGTAGATAAGTGAGCGGTGAGAGAAAACTGCTCGTTAGCACCGCACAGCTCCTAACGCAAAACTTGTAATCTGGTCATATGTGTTTTACCCAGTGCTGATGTTATAACTTGAATTTTATCTGATTTGTGAACCTTGTTTAATACAAATGTACACTCTATGGGGCTTATCTATCAAGTTCTGGATAGAGCTAGAGCTACAGGCTCGCCAGAAACACCAATTATGAGGCAGCGGTCTAAAGACTGAGCAGGCGGACTAAGATCACCGCAATTCAATTGATTGACACCTCTCTGCTGGCGGACGATTGGCCACGAGTCAGCAGGGGGCGGCGTTGCACCAGCAGCTCTTGTGAGCTGCTGGTCCAATGTTAAATGCAGAGAGCGTATTGCTCTCTGCATTTAGCAAGGTCTTGCGGACCTGATCCGCACTGTCGGATCAGGTCCTCAAGACCTTTGATAAATAGGGGCTCAAGTGTTGTATCTATGTCTATATTTCACAACCTCAATTAAAAAAAAAAAGAATTGTGAGATCATCTTAAGCAACAAATGTTTATATCTATTTTATATATGAACAGCATTGCTACATACTGTTGTTTAATTCATTTTAAATATATATGATAAAATTAATATTTTATTTCTGATGGGTAAAGTGTTTTTTTAGTTGGTTGTTAGAAGGGAACAGAATAAATAATGCTTCAGTTGTTCATGCCGTGCTATCATCATCACCGCAGGTTGTGCTCTGACATAATTAAACCAAAGGGGACACAGCCGTGTAAGAGATGCATGATATCATTATATTCAGTGACATTTCAAAGTGATTATTTTCATATTGCAAATGATTTGAAACAAAACCATTATAAATTGTCAAGTGTTTAGCTTTGTGTCAGTATTATTTATATTAAATGTATGATTTAGCAATTCTTACATTTATATATCTAATTTCTAGTACGTGTAGAATAGTTTACATCTCTTCCTCTGTACTGATAGAGATGGCTATATGCACTGATAATCTTAAAAGACCCCTAGTGGTCATCATGCTGGTGGATATATTTCACCAGCATGTTACACCTGTTGCCAACAAAAGGATTTAATCTACTTCTATTATCTAATTTGTTTTATTCTCTTGGTAACCTTTGTTGAAGAAGCAGCAATGCCCTACTGGAAGCAAGCTGAACACATTTTGTGAGCCAATAACAAGAGGCATATATGTGCAGCCACCAACTAGCAACTCCTTGAGCCTTCCTAGGTATCCCTTTTCAACAAAGGATACTAAGAGAACAAAACAAATTTGATAATAGAAGTAAATTGGAAAGTTGTTTGAAATCACAATAAAAAAATTGGGTTTCATGATCCTTTAACTTGGATCTTTTTCTAATAGTCCCAGTATATATTGTCACTCATACGTTCACATCTGTAGATTCCAGCAGCATTTCTAATACCTGCCATGTTAATTCTATGAAGAAATATTTCATAAGTCATTAAATAGTATCCTATTGAAATGTTAGCATGTGATCATAGAGATGCCAGGATAGATTACGAGTGGAGCTCAATGCTATATATATATCAATGCTGTGTTGCGATCAGGGTGGCTGTGTTGCGCAAGCTTTGGCTGTTTGTTAACATGAAAACGGGGCTCCCTTAAATTCTATGGGAAAAGCGATTATGCAATGGAAAATATGCACACCGCCATTGTGAGTGTGAGGATGCAACTGTGAAGTTGCACTCTATTTACTTTCAACAATATGTGTGCATTTAAACAAAAAATCAAGCATGAATACTGTGCTCCACTAGTAATCTAGCCCTAAGTGTATTAATTCTCTCATTACAGAATCATAGTCAACATAATATTCCAGTGTTGTCTTGTGAGAGAATCAAATAAATGTGCAGCTCACACTGCATCCAATAACTTTTCCCATTTTATATTATAGTGTATCCACACATATTCCTCACAATTGAATAAAACTGTCAATTACAAACAGATCAGTGAGTGACATCATATATATATATTTATATATATATATATATATATATATATATATATATATATATATATATATATATACACTGTATATACTGAGGAAAGTAGGTTGCTACAGATGTGGGGATTGCACAACGTGTAATAGTATGATAACAGGGATGTTCTTTCACCACCCACATACTGGTAGAAAGTATAAGATCTTGCATAGATTATCATGTATGAGTACCCACGTGATCTACATACTGATGTGTCCATGCTCATTGATGTACGTGGGCAAGACCTCCACCACGTTCCGTGAGAGGATTGCTAATCATCGCCATGCAATTAGACAAGCGATAGATAAGAAATCAACTGACCAACCCGTTGCCCGACATTTCCTCCAGGCAGGACATACAGCGGCTAGTCTGAGGACTATGCTTATTGATCACGTGCCCCCCCTACGGAGGGGGGGAGCCAGAAATACGAAGTTATTACAGGTTGAGACCTCCTGGATCTACCGCCTGGATACGGTGGCTCCGAAGGGTCTAAATATACAATTGGACTTTAATGTCTTTCTTTGAATGGGATGTCTATGATTTATCGGTCTAGGGCATCGATATCAAAAGGATGGACTTGTCCTTGATACGTATATATAAAGTCTCTGAATCAACTGTGTTTAATACATTGCTGTGGCCTAAATAATGTTTCTCACTATACTCCACTAGACATGAATAACTGATATGGGTTACTAATGATTGTAATTTGATGCATGTATTTATTCAAAATACTTGATATGAATGGAGATTACTGCTTTAACCATTAATGATAATAATGGATCTTATGTTAGGTAATACATTTGAAAGTTAGTGTGTTTTGAGAATCAATTCCAGCTTTAATGACACAGGTACCAGATCCATTTGGGATCTTAGTTAGTATGATGATAATGTTTTTAAAATATTTGTATATATAGGGTATTTCACTATGGTGATTAGAAATATTGGTACTTGTATTAGTTAGTCCGATGTCATCGGAACTACCGCCACCCTAACATGCGCATTGAGTAGAGATGTTATGTGTGATAGAAGCGTAAGCATCATCACGTGTGTTGATATATGGAAATTAGCCATATGGCCAGTGCAAGGCCGGACATGCGCGTTCGGGGGCGGCTTCCGAAACACCGAAAGTGACAGAGACACATTACGGGTACTTATAGGTGAGTAGTTTTGAGTTAGGTTAGGAACTTTTTCTTGGGACGGATATGTTTTAAATGCCCATTGACAAAGATACCAACTGGTATCGAAACGTTTGGGGGAATTTTCGAATAATGTTGTAAGTTGAAATAAAAGAAATTTTGCAAAGACCGGAGAGTGAAGCGCCTTCTCTTCCTTTTGGGGTTGATTGATTGATAGAAGATGCCATCTGGATGAAGACTTCTGCCCGTCTGGAGGACCACATCGCCCGGCTTGGATGAAGACTTCTCCCGGCTTCGTTGAGGACTTCGGCCCGGTTGGATGAAGACTTCTGAGGCTTCCTTGAGGATGGATGTCCGGTCTTCAGAACAGTAAGTCGATCTTCAGGGGGTTAGTATTGGGTGGGATTTATTTTTTAGATTAGGGTTTGGGCCGCAAAAGAGCTAACTGCCCTTTTAAGGGCAATGCCCATCCAAATGCCCTTTTCAGGGCAATGGGGAGCTTAGTTTTTTTTAGTTAGTATTTTATTTGGGGGGTTGGTTGTGTGGGTGGTGGGTTTTACTGTTGGGGGGTTGTTTGTATTTTTTTTTTTTTACATGTAAAAGTGGTAATTACTTTGGGGCAATGCCCCGCAAAAGGCCCTTTTAAGGGTTATTGATAGTTTAGTTTAGGCTAGGGTTTTTCTTTATTTTGGGGTGGTGTTTTTTTATTTTGATAGGGCTATTAGATTAGGTGTAATTAGTTTAAATATCTTTAATTTGTTTATTATTTTCTGTAATATAGTGTTTGTTTGTTTTTTGTACTTTAGCTAATTTAATTTAATTTATTTAATTGTTAATTTAGTTAATGTATTTAATTATAGTGTAGGTGTTATTGTAACTTAGTTTAGGTTTTATTTTACAGGTACTTTTGTATTTATTTTAGCTAGGTAGTTATTAAATAGTTAATAACTATTTAATAACTATTCTACCTAGTTAAAATAAATACAAACTTGCCTGTAAAATAAAAATAAACCCTAACGCCTAGATTTAGAGTTTTGCGGCCAAAGGGTTGCGTTAACTACATGTGTTTTTTCCCCCCACACCTTTTAAATAACGCTGGTATTTAGAGTTCTCTGAAGGGCTGCGTTAGGCTCCAAAAAGGGAGCGTAGAGCATAATTTACTGCCACTTCAACTCTAAATACCAGCGTTGCATACGGTAGCGGCCAGCTTGAAAAACGTGCTCGTGCACGATTTCCCCATAGGAAACAATGGGGCAGTTTTAGCTGAAAAAAAGCAGCGTTCAACTCCTAACGCAGCCCCATTGTTTCCTATGGGGAAACAGTTTCTAAGTCTGCACCTAACACCCTAACATGAACCCCGAGTCTAAACACCCCTAATCTTACACTTATTAAACCCGAATCTGCCGCCCCCACTATCGCTGACACCTGCATTATATTAACCCTTAATCTGCCGCTCCGGACACCGCCGCAACCTACGTTATCCCTATGAACACCTAATCTGCTGCCCCCAACGTCGTCAACACCTACATTATATTTATTAACCCCTAATCTGCCCCCCCCAATGTCACTGCTACCTTACCTACACTTATTAACCTCTAATCTGCCGACCGGACCTCGCCGCACTATAATGCATGAACTTCAATCTAATTGGCTGATTGAATCAGCCAATCAGATTTTTCCTACCTTAATTCCGATTGGCTGATAGAATCCTATCAGCCAATCGGAATTCGAGGGACGCCATCTTGGATGAGGTCATTTAAAGGAACCTTCATTCGTCGTTAGTCCGTCGGTGAGGAAGGATGGCTCCGCGTTGGCTGCTTCAAGATGGACCCGCTCTGCTCCGGATGGAAGAAGATAGAAGATGCCGCCTGGATGAAGACTTTGGACCCTCTGGAGGACCTCTTCTTGCCGGATAGGATGAAGACTTCGGACCGTCTGGAGGACCTCTTCTTGCCGGATAGGATGAAGACTTCGGACCCTATTCTGGATGGATCGGTGATACCCGGCTGGGTGAATACAAGGTAGGGAGATCTTCAGCGGCTTAGTGTTAGGTTTTTTAAGGGGGTTTGGGTGGGTTAGATTAGGGGTATGTGGGTGGTGGGTTGTAATGTTGGGGGGGTATTGTATGTTTTTTTTTACAGGTAAAAGAGCTGATTTCTTTGGGGCATGCCCCGCAAAAAGTCCTTTTAAGGGCTTGTAAGGTAATAGAGCTGTTAACTTTTTATTTTAGAATAGGGTAGGGCATTTTTTTATTTTGGGGGGCTTTGTTATTTTTTTAGGGGGCTTAGAGTAGGTGTAATTAGTTTAAAATTCTTGTTTTTATTTTTTATAATTTAGTGTTTGTTTGTTTTTGTAATTTAGTTTAGTTGATTTAATTGTAGGTAATTGTAGGTAGTTTAGTTAATTAATTTATTGATAGTGTAGTGTTAGGTTTAATTGTAACTTAGGTTAGGATTTATTTTACAGGTAATTTTGTAATTATTTTAACTAGGTAGCTATTAAATAGTAAAAAACTATTTAATAGCTATTGTACCTAGTTAAAATAAATACAAAGTTGCCTGTAAAATAAATATAAATGCTAAAATAGCTACAATATAATTATTTGTTATATTGCAGCTATATTAGGGTTTATTTTACAGGTATTTAGCTTTAAATAGGATTAATTTATTTAATAAGAAATCATTTATTTCGTTAGATTTAAATTATATTTAACTTAGGGGGGTGTTAGGGTTAGACTTAGCTTTAGGGGTTAATACATTTATTAGAGTAGCGGCAAGGTCCGGTCGGCAGATTAGGGGTTAATACTATTTATTATAGGGTTTGCGAGGCGGGAGTGAGGCAGTTTAGGGGTTAATACATTTATTATAGTGGCGGCGAGGTCCGGTCGGCTGATTAGGGGTTAATAGGTGTAGGTAAGGTAGCAGCGACGTTGGGGGGGCAGATTAGGGGTTTATAAATATTATGTAGGAGTCGGCGACGTTATGGGCTGCAGATTAGGGGTACATAGGGATAATGTAGGTGGCGGCGGTGTCCGGTCGGCAGATTAGGGGTTAAAAAATTTTATTAGAGTGGCGGCGATGTGGGGGGACCTCGGTTTAGGGGTACATAGGTAGTTTATGGGTGTTAGTGTACTTTAGAGCACAGTAGTTAAGAGCTTTATAAACCGGCTTTAGCCCATAAAGCTCTTAACTCCTGACTTTTTTCTGCGGCTGGAGTCTTGTTGGTAGAGGGTCTACCGCTCACTTCAGCCAAGACTCTAAATACCGGCGTTAGGAAGATCCCATTGAAAAGATAGGATACGCAACTGGCGTAAGGGGATCTGCGGTATGGAAAAGTCGCGGCTGGAAAGTAAGCGTTAGACCCTTTCCTGACTGACTCTAAATACTAGCGGGCAGTAAAAAGCAGCGTTAGGAGCCCTTAACACTCGTTTTGACGGCTACCGCAGAACTCTAAATATAGGTGTAAGGTAGCTGCAAAGTAACTGTTAGTTATATTGTAGCTAGCTTAGGGTTTATTTAATAGGTAAGTATTTAGTTTTAATTAGGAATTATTTAGGTAATAATATTAATTTTTATTTATATTTATTTAAATTATATTTAAGTTAGGGGTTGTTAGGGTTAGGGTTAGACTTAGGTTTAGGGGTCAATACATTTAGTATAGTGGCGGCGACATTGGGGGCGGCAGATTAGGGGTTAATAAATGTAGGTAGGTGGCGGAGATGTTAGGGACAGCAGATTAGTGGTTAATAATATTTAACTAGTGTTTGCGAGGCGGGAGTGCGGCAGTTTAGGGGTTAATATGTTTATTATAGTTGCAGCGATTTCCGGAGCAGCAGATTAGGGGTTAAAATTTTATTTTAGTGTTTGTGATGCGGGAGGGCCTCGGTTTAGGGGTTAATATGTATTTTATGGGTGTTAGTCTACTTTTTAGCACTTTAGTTATGAGTTTTATGTTACAGCATTGTACCATAAATCTCTTAACTACTGACTTTTAAATGCGTTAGGACTCTTGATGGGGTAGGGTGTACCGCTCACTTTTTGGCCTCCCAGGACAGACTCGTAATACCGGCGCTATGGAAGTCCCATAGAAAAAAGACTTTACGAAGTTTACGTAAGTCGGTTTGCGGTAAGGCCAAAAAAGTGTGCGGTGCCCCTAAACCTTCAAGACTCGTAATAGCAGCGGTAGGGAAAAAGCAGAGTTAGGACCTGTTAACGCTGCTTTTTCAGCCTAATGCACAATTCGTAATCTAGCTGTAAGAATGTTAACATTTATATTACAAAATTGAATTAGCAAATATTTTATGGATATTGTCCAGAAATGAGATTGTGGCCGATTTATTAAGATGCGGGTGGACATGATACGCTGATACGCTGTCGGCATTTAACATTGCACAAGCATTTCTATTGAAATGTTTGTGCAATGCCGCCCCCTGCAGATTAGCAGCCAATCGGCCGCTAGCAGGGGGTGTCAATCATTCTGATCATATCTGATCGGAATGAATGCTGTCCGTTGTCTCAGAAGTGGCAGATAAGTTAAGGAGCAGCGGTCTTAAGACCACTGCTTCTTAACTTAGGTTTCCGGCGAGCCTAGTGGCTCGCGCAGAAACTGCTGCATTCATGTGAGGTACAATAATCATAACTGCCATTTATTCAAAAACAAATTATATTGTTGTATTGTTATGCATAAAAAGGTAGAAAGAAAGTAAGAAAATGGCACATATAAAATATGTAATATATAAAACCGCCTACGAGAAAAGATTTTTACACTCACAATTTCCATTTTGAGTTACATGTTAAAGATTAAAATGCTCGCAAATACATTTTATGACGCTGTGCTTTGATTTACCATGCTTTCCAATAAATTATACTCTTATTGCTGTGGGGGCATAGTGTATTATATTCCCTCTATTGAGAAGTATTACATGAATTATTTATCAGATGTTCTATGCTTCAAGTAAAAAAAACAACAGACGTTGGATATTATTGAATCTGAGAATTTTAGAAACTGCTGATGTATTTCAAATTCTAGGGGATCACAGATCAGAAGAAACGTCAGTTGCATTTCCTACAATTGTACCAATTATTTGCTTGTAAATAGTTCTGTGGAGTCGCTTTGTTTAGAGTGTACTTTTATTGTAAGACACTTTCTTATATAAATAATCATATTGACAGTTTTTATATTGCTAGTACTGTTTGACAACAGATTTCCATTCCTGCTTTTACTGCTGTGATGTATTACAGCAAAAACCTGCATATCCGAACAGAAATATGATTTAACCTCATTGAAGTAGTTTATATAAAACTTCACAGCGAGTTTAAGGAACTTCTTTATCCAATGTTACATGTAGCAACAAAAAAATCACAATGTAGCTACCAACTCTAAGGGCTTGATTTATCAAGCCCTTCTCCTACCTTCGACTACTGGTTCTCACAAGAGAACCTGCAGTCAGTATTTATCAAGCAGCAGTCATTAGACCTCTGACATTTTCTTTTTTACGTATGTTTGAATGAATTGTTCTATAAAGGTCAGGTTTATTTCGTTTTCATTTGTTTGTTCTGTAAGGAAAGCATCATTGTTATGTGGGGATCTTTCACGATGAAACTGGTTCTATGCATGGAGAGGTGAATGCTTATGGGATTGATTATTATAGAGGG
This sequence comes from Bombina bombina, assembly GCF_027579735.1. Taxonomy (NCBI): domain Eukaryota; kingdom Metazoa; phylum Chordata; class Amphibia; order Anura; family Bombinatoridae; genus Bombina; species Bombina bombina. Next base: position 1,160,938,497 of record NC_069500.1, on the reverse strand, counting down.
GTGGTACAACTTTCTATGAAACTCCCCCACAATTTTCAAGTTTTTTTCACAAGATAGTAGTTTCACAAACCGTTCTTTATTCATTCTATGCAAATATTTGAGGTTGATTGTTTAAGTGTGAAGAGAACCTAAGAGTGAGCACACAAAGTGGGAAAAACATCTGGTGCCTGGGGGTGATCACCTCATTGCAGAGCTGGCTTAATAAATTATACTACCACTGTGCTGCCTGCGCCTGAAAATTAAATGATGCCCCCCAATTCTCCGTTCACTATAGTTTATACATTACATTATTGTAATGGTTAAATAGATATCTACAGTAAAATTGTGTGCTGATTTATATTGCTTAAGAAAACTCTTCTATCCTTATGTGTTGCCCTTGTCATATAATGGTTTGGTCCTATGGTCCCACCAGGACTCGTTATAGAGCAGGTCCTGCCTGATTGTATGTGTCTAAGTGTGATTTAGTGTCTGTTGATGTGTTCAAAAGGTTGAAAGAGTGGGTGTGCGCATTAGAGTGGGAGAGCATCTGGTGCATATAAATAAGCATATAAGTAAGCTTGGAAACATACCAGAAGGGTAAGGGTGTAAGGTTGAAAGATCACCTCGGACTGTCTATATCCAATGGTGATTACCTTGATATGGATTAACCACTTAAATATAGATGACGACACTTGGTTGTCATCTGCACAATATGTTACGTGCAGATGATGACCATGGACTCCATGTACTAAAAGGTAAGTGGACAAGCTTCTCAACTCGAAAAGTTGACTGCTCATCTTCACAACATATGGGCAGCGGAAGAACAGGACCCGCTGCCCATATGTATCATTAAAGGCTCAAGTGAGCATGTAAAGCATGCCCCTTCTCTCGCGTCAGAGAGGGGACTTTCAATCACCGGAGTGAGTGAGCACTCTGTGATTTCTCCTCACCACTTCAGAGGTGGCGTAGAGTGTAAGAATCAGCGGTCTAATGACTGCTGCTTCTTAGATTGCAAGCGTTCTAGAGCAGCTTACACTGCTTATTACATGGATCCCCATGTGTTATGATCTGGGGGACGGGGCCTTTGGAGCTGATCACAATCTCCACTTGTGCTTTCCAGCAACAATGAAGTGGTATAGTTGCCTGGCATTGCTCATGTAAGGTGACACCACCACAAGTGTCAGACGGCTGCAAAAGCTTGAACAATTGGTATAGTTTGAATCTGCTAGGTCTACTGAAAAAAAACAATATTTGATATGTGTGTCTTTCTACTGATATGTGTGTGTTTCTACTGCACTACCTATTCATATTAGGTAGTGCAGGTGAATTTTTCCCTCATATAATAGATTTTCATGAGGACGCAAATTAAAATTCACATCAGATTATGCTTGAATGATAAAATGATGGAGGGCAAAATTTCCACTCAAGTATTAGAGTTTTTGGTTAAGTTGTTTAATAGTCAACTGTTATGAAAAATAGCAAACAATAAAAGGTAACTGGTTTTCAAAATAGCTAAATGTGAAAGAAGTATTTCAGATTGAGTATGAGCACAACACTTACCAAACACCCATTTAACCAACAACTTCTAATACCCAATTGTGTGCTATTGTTTGTGCAATGCACGTTATCAATTGCACTCAACGTGTAATCAAGCCTCATTGTTTTTTTAATAATAAAAATAAGAGGTCAGGCATAGGTATTGGTTTTTGTTTTGTTACTGGAAAAACATAACCTCTTCACGCCGTTAGGAGATTCAATGCCGTCCTAACAGTGCTGGGCATTAACGCCATTAGGACAGCATGAAACGTCCTACCAAATACAGTGTTTTGCAGCTTCCTTCTTTGACGTAGGTAAGGATCGGCCTGGGAAGCATGCATAGCAACTTAGCCAGTCCCTCATGATCTGATCCCGGCATTGAAATCATCTGATCACATCGAAGAAAGTGTGATTTAATTTTTACTAATAGTGTTTACATTGGAATTTTGTTTTGATGTGAACACTATTATACCGTCACAAAGGGGTTAATCCTCTTGAAGTTTTAATGCTTTTTTTGTTCTCCTGGCATTAAAGGTAAAACTATGCATCACAGTATGATAGTGCAAAATGTTAATCATTAGCAATTAAACAGTAGGGATTACATGTTCAATGGGACCACAGAATTCCATTGTTTACAAAACACTATACCTCCAACCACTAATAATATCTGATGAAAAGTTAAAATATTTGTATTGTTTCGTTCAAGAGGCAACATCAGTTGTGGTTGTTGTTATGATCTCAAGGGATACATACTGTAGCTGAAAAGAGAAAATAATTGCTATCTCCAAGATAGCAATTTATTTGCAGGCAAGGGCATTTCATCTTATCGCATTTAGAACTATTTTTATTATTATTTCTTTCCTGGCTTATTCAAGATATAGCAATGCAGTGGAGGAAAAGGATAAATTCTTTGGAGTCTACCAAATAAGGGCCATATTACGAGTGGTGCGCTAGCAGTTACGCATGAGTGAACAGGGGTTTATTGCGGCCGTTTGCACGTGTTGGGTGTAGCGCTCTTATTAAAAGTTGAAAGTAAATGCTATCCCATATGCTCAATTGAAGTTAACACGCTTCGGGATAGCGCGTCCTCAGAGCTCTAGTTAACTGTTTTGCGGGGGAAAAAAAACAATACAAAGTACAGTTACACTCATAATAACACTACTAAAAATTATTTAAAAAAAATATATTGTACAAACAAAATTGTAAGGGCTCAAAGATATGAGGTTTCAGGTGTTAAAAAAAGGCAGACAAGGGGCTTTAACATAGAGATACATACATATACATGTCTAAATATGTATATATGTATATATGTATATATGTATGTGTGTGTATATATATATATATATAAATATATATATATATGTTTAGAAGTATGTTCATATATATTTATATGTGTGTATATATGTGTATATATGTATTTACAGACATATTTAAACATATAAACAAATAAATGCATATGTATACATATATAGACATATATAAAAGGGCATTGGAGCCCTTTACAGTCAAGTAAATGAATGCATGAAAACTCATATTTATGCAATATTCATATTTAATAAAAATTCCTATAAATATATGCATATATCTATACTTAAATATAATCATCTGTATATATATATATATATATATATATATATATATAATCTGTATAAGAATAAGCACTCTCTGGATTTTAAACAGCAAATATTTATTCGGCAGTGACGTTTCGGGGCATTCACCCCTTCCTCAGACAACCCAAAATGTGAAACAAGCAGTGTTAAATAATGACTCACTCCCCTCCCCCATCAAATTTCAGCCAATCAAATTACATCCAAAGCAACCAATAAGGGATGCATGTTAAACCAAAGAAAATTACATTTCTGTATAATGTCAACAAAAGTGTATAATGTTAAAAAACATTTGTGTAGTATATCGATATATCATATCATGTACTAGTGTATCAGTGACAATGTGGTAAATGGCTATGGAATATCATCAGAATATAGAACATAAAGTAAATCTGCCTGTTTATATTATACACTGTAATCGAAACATGAGGTATTCACTAGGCTTATTATTACAATGAGCAGTGGCTCGATTATATCTCATATGTTGTACACGAAAAACTATTGATAACATAACTGCAACTCAACTTACTGTTCGTGAGCAGTATTTACTCTAGAAAATCACCAATGTGTATGGGCATTTCGCCATTAGCTAACACGCTAACCACCGCGTGTATTGAGGGGGCGTGTCATCATCCGGGTAGGCTACTTGGACCACTCCCGGAAATCAGTATCCTAAGCGTTGTTATGCGTTGTCATAGCAACCCACCACGACGTCACGAAACATGCCAGAAAGAGGCCAAAATGTATGTGTCTGCTGTAGGTCACCATGGCAACCCACCAAACATATAAGCAGTGTGAAAATCAGTACGTGAGCATCACTAGTGTCACAATCTATTCGCATAATGCTTACTTATTTGGGAGCTTACTTATATGGCAACTGCACACGTAGTGGCTATAACCTATTGCAAGTTATCCAGTGCTGGATCTGTCAGCGGATATGATGAATAAAGCTAATTGGTACACAATGTAATCGAAACAGATCTCAAGAACTCAAATTGGATGTAATTAAATTTACTAGAAGGGATCATTATACCAAAGATAGAGGAGTATATGGCTATACTGTATTCATTCAGAATCTAGCACCAATATCAATAATAATCCGTCTATTACAGTGCTGCAAAGCCAATAACTAAACTAATGATTGGACTATATCCTGTATATACATAATGGCTGATTCCCTAGCTACTCTCAGACGGGAAAATCACAGACCTTGTTAAGGATAGTTTAATCCTGTGGTTTCTTCAAAGGGGTCTGAGCTTGTATATTGGTGAGATAAATAGGACCCCACATAAGTCTAAATGAACTTAGGGCTAGAGTGACCAAATGGATAAAATCAAGGGATCATATGGCATTATGTCACTAGGATCCTACCTGAGAGTGGGTCTTCGTAATTCCTGGAGTATGGTATTATCAGAAGTCTTCAGTAGGTAGACTACGTCTGGATACTTAATATATCCACAGGAATTTAGTAAAATGTACGTGGACTCTCATTACTAAATAGGATGTTAAGAGACAACCTCCCAGTTATAGCTCAAGGATAGGTACTATAAGAAGCAGTGCCAGTCCACATTTGCATTCAATCCACCTGGTTGTACAGTTCCAAGTCTATGGATCCATTTAGCCTCAATTTGTAGGAGCTTCTTCTTTCTGTTGCCTCCCCGTGTCAGAGGTGGCACGTGATCGATAAGTATGAAGCGCAGGTCCTTCACAGTGTGGTTCATCTGTAAAAAATGGCGTGCCACTGGTTGTTCCGATGTGCCATCTTTTAGCGCAATCCTGATGGCACTCCGATGGTTAGCCATCCTCTTCTTAATGTCATCATCCGTCTTACCGACGTAATACAACCCACATGTGCAATTCAACAGGTAGACCACAAATGAGGTAGAGCAAGTGAGATGATGTTTGATCTTAAAACTCTGATTAGTATGTGGATGATGGAAGGTTTTGCTCTGTATCATCGAGTTGCACGTTGTGCATCCAAGGCACTTGAAGCATCCCTGTCTCTTCGATTTTAGCCATGTTTCCTTGATGTAGGCATGTCTTGGATCAGTGATCATCAGCATATCTTGGAGGTTACGACCTCTTTTGTATCCCATCCTTGGTGGGGAGAATTCTTTAAAAGGTAGTTGTTGGTCTGTGGTCAATAGATCCCAATGGTCCTTCAATGAATTTGCTACAATCCCAATGTTTGGTGAGTATGTCATAGTACAAGTCATCCTTTTTTCAACTGGTTTCATTCCTCCTGTTTTCAGTAGGGTGCTCCTTTCTGTGTCTTTAGCTATTCTATGAGCTTTTTGAATAGTTGTGTAGGCATAACCCCTCTGTAGAAATTTGATGGACATTTCTTCTAGCGGTCTTTCACCATTAATCTTTATAGAGTTGTTCGTCACTACTCGGTAGAGTTGTGCCAATGGGATGGCTCTGATGAGAGATCTCGGGTGACTGCTACTTGCCAACAATAGGGAGTTCCTGTCTGTAGGTTTTTGGTACATGGTGGTTTCTAGTTGCCCATTCTCCTTAAGTATTCTCAAATCGAGGAAATCAATGGCTTCTTTGCTGGCCACCATCTTAAATTTCACCGGATGTGGTAGATCATTGAGGTCGTGTACCCACTCCTGTAGATGTTCTTCTGTACCTCTCCACACCAGTAGCACGTCATCAATGTACAAGCTCAGACCCCTTTGAAGAAACCACAGGATTAAACTATCCTTAACAAGGTCTGTGATTTTCCCGTCTGAGAGTAGCTAGGGAATCAGCCATTATGTATATACAGGATATAGTCCAATCATTAGTTTAGTTATTGGCTTTGCAGCACTGTAATAGACGGATTATTATTGATATTGGTGCTAGATTCTGAATGAATACAGTATAGCCATATACTCCTCTATCTTTGGTATAATGATCCCTTCTAGTAAATTTAATTACATCCAATTTGAGTTCTTGAGATCTGTTTCGATTACATTGTGTACCAATTAGCTTTATTCATCATATCCGCTGACAGATCCAGCACTGGATAACTTGCAATAGGTTATAGCCACTACGTGTGCAGTTGCCATATAAGTAAGCTCCCAAATAAGTAAGCATTATGCGAATAGATTGTGACACTAGTGATGCTCACGTACTGATTTTCACACTGCTTATATGTTTGGTGGGTTGCCATGGTGACCTACAGCAGACACATACATTTTGGCCTCTTTCTGGCATGTTTCGTGACGTCGTGGTGGGTTGCCATGACAACGCATAACAACGCTTAGGATACTGATTTCCGGGAGTGGTCCAAGTAGCCTACCCGGATGATGACACGCCCCCTCAATACACGCGGTGGTTAGCGTGTTAGCTAATGGCGAAATGCCCATACACATTGGTGATTTTCTAGAGTAAATACTGCTCACGAACAGTAAGTTGAGTTGCAGTTATGTTATCAATAGTTTTTCGTGTACAACATATGAGATATAATCGAGCCACTGCTCATTGTAATAATAAGCCTAGTGAATACCTCATGTTTCGATTACAGTGTATAATATAAACAGGCAGATTTACTTTATGTTCTATATTCTGATGATATTCCATAGCCATTTACCACATTGTCACTGATACACTAGTACATGATATGATATATCGATATACTACACAAATGATTTTTAACATTATACACTTTTGTTGACATTATACAGAAATGTAATTTTCTTTGGTTTAACATGCATCCCTTATTGGTTGCTTTGGATGTAATTTGATTGGCTGAAATTTGATGGGGGAGGGGAGTGAGTCATTATTTAACACTGCTTGTTTCACATTTTGGGTTGTCTGAGGAAGGGGTGAATGCCCCGAAACGTCACTGCCGAATAAATATTTGCTGTTTAAAATCCAGAGAGTGCTTATTCTTATACAGATTGTTTATTCCGTTAAGCACCCTGGTCTGTGTCTGGGTTGGCAAGTGAGAGTGCACTACTTTGAGGTCTATATATATATATATATATATATATATATATATATGTACCAGAATACCATCAGATATATGTAGAAATATGTATTTATGAATAAATAGAACATATTCTGCTATGTGAAGAACATTGGAATGTGAAAGATTCATATTTTCATGTCAGATTAGTGCACTTGAGAATATGCGATCAGGTTTGCTCCATTGACTTCTTGAATACGTTAACGTGCATGCAATATCCTGAATTTGGATTTTTGCGTGCATCGGGCCCGACGCACGCGGAAAACCGTACGTCTATCAGAGATAGTGTGCAAGCGTGAGCGTTAAATACTGCTCCTCTTGTAATCTGGCCCTAAATGTATTTTTTATATTATGAGAATTTCGACAAATATTTCAATAACCTAAATTACTTAAAATGTTATTAAAAGCCCAACACATTAATTGAAAAAAAAAAATCAGCTTTATCACATTAATTTAATGGATTCTAAAAATAAAATGGAGTATACATTTCCAAAGGATTTAACTAACATTGAAGATCAGTTCAGTAAAGCAAACTGGTCTAGCAACATAATGAGATCATGCACAAATATATAATAGCTCATCCTGTGCTTCTTTAGGTTTTAGGTTGGCCTTAGTGTAAATAGAGAAAAATAAGATAAGTAGTGTACTAGTTCTGTTCTTCTTTTCTGAGAAAAATGAGCTGCCATTTCAAAAATCAAAAACAGCTTTTTTATATACAATTATAAATCTAAAGGAGTAATTATGTTTTCAATTTCTAAATAAAAAAATACGTTTGTTTTTTTAAAGAATATCAGCATTTAAAATAGTGAATTATGAATGTTAACAGAAAATGGGTAGAACATGTAGCCAATGGTTGTAATGATGTAATCATTTAAAAGAGCAGCTTCAAAGAATCTCCAGTCTACTAGAAAACATGGAGCACACTGCGTTTTCTTATTCAGTGGCCTTAGGCTTTTTTGATTGTTTGGAATGGAATGTTGTTTGTACATCAAAATTTGTTTTTGTTTTTAAGAAATGTACTTAAAATGTTAATTCTAAATGAATTGATATTATTGGAATACCATAAAAACAGCATTTAAATATATTACACAGGCTTTGGACACATATTGTGCTTCCACGAATGCCTGTTAATTGTATTGTGAAAAGCCATGTGAAAAAAAAACTGTGAAATGTCTGTTTTTTAAAGTTTTTGTTTGCTTAGACAGGTGTTCCTGATATTTTTAGTTGCTCCTAAACCAGGCAGGTATTCTAATGGAATAGATCAACTTAGGTTAAAACACCAAAAACAAGCAGAGGTTTGCATATTATGTTTTCAACAGCGCTTATGCAAGAATTATATGGAAGCCATTGCACAAGTTAAAGTGAATGTCAAGTTTAATGAATCAGTGACCGGTTTTTAAAAACCCTATTAAAAACAGGGGCACTTTCATTCATCAAACTTTACATTTCACTCGTTTTGTTAAAATACTTACCTTTTAATCTTGAAAGTCGCTCCAGCGCTTCCCCCGCCCGTCGCAAGCCTCTTCATATGTCAAAAATGACGAATCTCATTTTGCTCTAATAATAAAAGTCCAAGGTTATTTTTTATTGTTTGAGCACTGAATTCCTCACATATGGAAGTATGAAGTAAAATTTATGTTGGATATTGCTTGATTGCTAGACTGATGGTGTGCTAAGCTGAGGGTGCACAAGTAGTGGAATTCTTCATATATAGTTCTATACTATTAATAATAACAGTTTACATCAGGTCTTTTAAAGCACTACATTTTACAGCAGTATTGTGGATTGTTCTCAAGCACAATGCTTAACTCACCACTTCTAATACGAGTGCAATAAGCACTCCTATGCTATCCATTAATTGTATAGGGCATGATAAAAAATGTTTTAACCATTTTAAAAAGATTAGGTAAAAATTTGTAACCATCTATTTTTATTACCAAATTGTGCCTTATTCTTTGCACAATTTCGCACCCTGCACTACCAACTGTGCTCCACTTAATCTAGCCCATAAAGCTTCGGACACGTGCACAATACTACTTAAAAATCTCTTTTTCATTGACAAGACTCACATATCATCCCTTAGATTGAGAAGAGAATATCATACGGCTAGATTTAGAGTTGAGCGGTAGCTGTCAAAACCAGCATTAGAGGCTCCTAACGCTGGTTTTGGGCTACCGCTGGTATTTAGAGTCAGTCATTAAAGGGTCTAACGCTCACTTTGCAGCCGCGACTTTTCCATACCGCAGATCCCCTTACGTCAATTGCGTATCCAATCTTTTCAATGGGATCTTTCTAACGCTGGTATTTAGAGTCGTGTCTGAAGTGAGCGTTAGAATTCTAACGACAAGACTCCAGACGCAGAAAATAGTCAGTAGTTAAGAGCTTTCTGGGCTAAGGCCGGTTTATAAAGCCTTTAACTACTGTGCTCTAAAGTACACTAACACCCATAAACTACCTATGTACCCCTAAACCGAGGTCCCCCCACATCGCCGCCACTCTATTAAAATGTTTTAACCCCTAATCTGCCGACCGCAAGCCGCTGCCACCTACATTATCCCTATGAACCCCTAATCTGCTGCCCCTAACACCGCCGACCCCTATATTATATTTATTAACCCCTAATCTGTCCCCCTCACCGTCGCCTCCACCTGCCTACACCTATTAACCCCTAATCTTCCGAGCGGACCGCACCGCTACTATAATAAAAGTTATTAACCCCTAATCCGCCTCACTCCCACATTAATAACCCTATAATAAATAGTATTAACCCCTAATCTGCCCTCCCTAACATCGCAGACACCTAACTTCAAGTATTAACCCCTAATCTGCCGATCGGAGCTCACCGCTATTCTAATAAATTTTTTAACCCCTAAAGCTAAGTCTAACCCTAACCCTAACACCCCCCTAAGTTAAATATAATTTAAATCTAACTAAATAAATTAACTCTTATTAAATAAATTATTCCTATTTAAAGCTAAATACTTACCTGTAAAATAAACCCTAATATAGCTACATTATAAATTTTAATTATATTGTAGCTATTTTAGGATTAATATTTATTTTACAGGTAACTTTGTAATTATTTTAACCATGTACAATAGCTATTAAATAGTTAATAACTATTAAATAGTTACCTAGTTAAAATAATTACAAAATTACCTGTAAAATAAATCCTAACCTAAGTTACAATTAAACCTAACACTACACTATCAATAAATAAATTAAATAAACTACCTACAATTATCTACAATTAAACCTAACACTACACTATCAATAAATAAATTAAATAAAATTCCTACAAATAAATACAATGAAATAAACTAACTAAAGTACAAAAAATAAAAAAGAACTAAGTTACAAAAAATAAAAAAATATTTACAAACATTAGAAAAAAATTACAACAATTTTAAACTAATTACACCTACTCTAGCCCCCTAATAAAATAATAAAGACCCCCAAAATAAAAAAATGCCCTACCCTATTCTAAATTACAAAAGTTCAAAGCTCTTTTACCTTACCAGCACTTAAAAGGACCTTTTGCAGGGCATGCCCCAAAGAATTCAGCTCTTTTGCCTGTAAAAAAAAAACATACAATACCCCCCCCAACATTACAACCCACCACCCACATACACCTAATCTAACACAACCCCCCCTAAATAAACCTAACACTAAGCCCCTGAATATCTTCCTACCTTGTCTTCACCATGCCAGGTATCACCGATCGTTCCAGGCTCCGAAATCTTCATCCAAGCCCAAGCGGGGGCTAGACATCCATCATCCGGCGGCTGAAGAGGTCCAGAAGAGGCTCCAAAGTCTTCATCCTATCCGGGAAGAAGAGGCGATCCGGACCCGCAACCATCTTGATCCAAGCGGCATCTTCTATCTTCATCCGATGATGACCGGCTCCATCTTGAAGACCTCCACCGCGGACCCATCTTCTTCTTCCGACGACTTCCCAACGAATGACGGTTCCTTTAAGGGACGTCCTCCAAGATGGCGTCTCTCGTATTCCGATTGGCTGATAGTATTCTAGCAGCCAATCGGAATTAAGGTAGGAAAATTCTGATTGGCTGATGGAATCAGCCAATCAGAATCAAGTTCAATCCGATTGGCTGATCCGATCAGCCAATCAGATTGAGCTCGCATTCTATTGGCTGATCGGAACAGCCAATAGAATGCGAGCTCAATCTGATTGGCTGATTGAATCAGCCAATCGGATTGAACTTGATTCTGATTGGCTGATGGAATCAGCCAATCAGAATTTTCCTACCTTAATTCCGATTGGCTGATAGAATACTATCAGCCAATCGGAATTCGAGGGACTCCATCTTGGATGACGTCCCTTAAAGGAACCGTCATTCGTCGGGAAGTCGTCGGAAGAAGAAGATGGGTCCGCGGTGGAGGTCTTCAAGATGGAGCCGGTCGTCATCGGATGAAGATAGAAGATGCCGCTTAGATCAAGATGGTTGCCGGTCCGGATCGCCTCTTCTTCCCGGATAGGATGAAGACTTTGGAGCCTCTTCTGGACCTCTTCAGCCGCCGGATGATGGATGTCTAGCCCCCGCTTGGGCTTGGATGAAGATTTCGGAGCCTGGAACGATCGGTGATACCTGGCATGGTGAAGACAAGGTAGGAAGATCTTCAGGGGCTTAGTGTTAGGTTTATTTAAGGGGGGTTTGGGTTAGATTAGTGGTATGTGGGTGGTGGGTTGTAATGTTGGGGGGGTATTGTATGTTTTTTTTACAGGCAAAAGAGCTGAATTCTTTGGGGCATGCCCCACAAAAGGTCATTTTAAGGGCTGGTAAGGTAAAAGAGCTTTGAACTTTTGTAATTTAGAATAGGGTAGGGCATTTTTTTATTTTGGGGGTCTTTGTTATTTCATTAGGGGGCTTAGAGTAGGTGTAATTAGTTTAAAATTGTTGTAATTTTTTTCTAATGTTTGTAAATATTTTTTTATTTTTTTTAACTTAGTTCTTTTTTATTTTTTGTACTTTAGTTAGTTTATTTAATTGTAGTTATTTGTAGGAATTGTATTTAATTTATTTATTGATAGTGTAGTGTTAGGTTTAATTGTAACTTAGGTTAGGATTTATTTTACAGGTAATTTTGTAATTATTTTAACTAGGTAACTATTAAATAGTTATTAACTATTTAATAGCTATTGTACCTGGTTAAAATAATTACAAAGTTGCCTGTAAAATAAATATTAATCCTAAAATAGCTACAATATAATTATAATTTATATTGTAGCTATATTAGGGTTTATTTTACAGATAAGTATTTAGCTTTAAATAGGAATAATTTATTTAATAAGAGTTAATTTATTTTGTTAGATTTAAATTATATTTAATTTAGGGGGGTGTTAGGGTTAAAGTTAGACTTAGCTTTAGGGGTTAATAAATTTATTAGAGTAGCGGTGAGCTCCTGTCGGCAGATTAGGGGTTAATACTTGAAGTTAGGTGTTGGCAATGTTAGGGAGGGCAGATTAGGGGTTAATACTATTTATTATAGGGTTATTGAGGCGGGAGTGAGGCGGATTAGGGGTTAATACATTTATTATAGTAGCGTTCAGGTCCGGTCGGCAGATTAGGGGTTAATAAGTGTAGTTAGGTGGAGGCGACGTTGGGGGCGGCAAATTAGGGGTTATAAATATAATATAGGGGTCGGCGATGTTAGGGCAGCAGATTAGGGGTACATAGGGATAATGTAGGTGGCGGGGGTGTACGGAGCGGCAGATTAGGGGTTAAAAATAATATGCAGGGGTCAGCGATAGCGGGGGCGGCAGATTAGGGGTTAATAACTGTAAGGTTAGCGGTGTTTAGACTCGGGGTACATGTTAGAGTGTTAGGTGCAGACGTAGGAAGTGTTTCCCCATAGAAAACAATGAAGCTGCGTTAGGAGCTGAACACGGCTTTTTTGCAGGTGTTAGGTTTTTTTTCAGCTCAAACAAAAACAGCCTCATTGTTTTCTATGGGGGAATCGTGCGCGAGCACATTTTTTAAGCTGGCCGCGTCTGTAAGCACCGCTGGTATCGAGAGTTGAAGTTGCGGTAAATATGCTCTACGCTCCTTTTTTGGAGCCGAACGCAGCTGTTCTGTGAACTCTAAATACCAGCGGTATTTAAAAGGTGCGGCCAGAAAAAAGCATGCGTAGCTAACGCACCCCTTTGGCCGCAAAACTCTAAATCTAGGCGATAGAGTTTTATTATTATTATTATCGGTTATTTGTAGAGCGCCAATAGATTTGGCAGCGCTATAAACATAGGCGTATACAAGGAAGCAATTATAGGGATCAAATGGGTAGGGGCTCTGCCTAGAGTCGTTCTTGTTAAGGGGATCTCCAAGCAATTGGGCTTTTAGGCTTACATTCTAAGGGGGTTCATGGCGGATAGCAATGGAGGAGAGGAACTGGTATTAGGAAAGGTTAGTATAGGTTGTATTCATCCCCAAACAGAAGAGTCTTTAGGGAGTGCTTGAAGCTTTCAAAACTAGGGGAGAGTCTTGTGGAGCGAGGAAGAGAGTTTAACAAGTTGGGAGTCAGTCTGGAGAAGTCCTGTTAAAGGGAATTAGAGGAGGTATCAAGAGAGGAGGAGAGTAGGAGGTTGTGAGCAGAGCAAAGGGGATGGAGAGAGTATCTGGAAACAAGGTCTGAGATATAGAATGGAGCAGTGCAGTTGAGGGCTTTGTATGTCAGTGAGAGTTTTGTGTTTAATCCTGGAAACTAGAGGAAGCCAGTGAAGGGATTGGCAGAGGGGTGCAGCAGATGAAGAGCGGCATGTAAGGAAGATGAGCCTGGTAGAAGCATTCATTATGGATTGTAAAGGAGCCAGATGGCAGCTAGGAAGACCAGTGTGGTATACCTTTAACTCTAACCCCTCCTATGTGGTCTCCTCCCTATTTAAGGACTACCTGTAACATTCATTCACTGCCTGATTATTGAAGTCATACATACTCTGTTGTAGCTATTCTTATTTCAGGTCTCCTATCATTTGAATCCTGAGCAAAGTAACAATACCAATATTTACTTTTGCTAGCTTTGAATCTCTTATGATCTTGTCGCAACCTTGTTATTATCAAGCTTGGATCATTGAACGGCCGGATCTACTTTTTTACCGCTACCCGGAAGTAAGCCGCATTCACACACGCTGCCAGTCCCAGACACGGATGTCCCAGTGCGGTAACGGAACACTCTCGGTCCTCAAGGGGGTAACATACTCGAACAAAACTAAAGCTTTTAAGCTTCTTACCTGCCTGTTTGTTATCACCAGTCTGCATTATTGGGCAAATCCTGTTACCTGCAATATCAGTTACAAACAAACAATGTGTGTCTGCGGAGTGTCTGTACTTGTATATATTTTAGGATGTGTGTGAATGCGTGAAGTAAAAGGAGATCATTCTGTTTCATTCCTGTTACTACCATTATTGATTAAGACCGTGTCAGTATTCCTACTCCATCTGTGGCTCTTATATAAATATATATTGAACATATGATATATATCTTATTTATAAATCTTTATCATTATTAACACCTAAGTCTGTAGTTAATACCTAAATTCATCATATATCAAATGCCTCATGTTGTCTAATCAGGATACATAGAAGTTGTTTACTGATTAGTTCAAAAAAGAGCAACAAGCTCTAATTTTAGGGCTAATCTTTATATAAAGTGCATAAATACTTGTTTTCTGAATTGTAAACTTCAACATACCACTTAATAATCAGGCCTAAAAAGACAATCAAAATTCTTTTGATTCAATTCATTTATCGTTATGGATCCTAATGAAATAAAAAAGGAGTTTAATAATGTCTATCTCAAACTTGATTATTTAGCAAGGGCAGTGACTGAAGTACAGACTGAAAATGCAGCACTTAAAACAATAGTTAAAGATTATGTCTCACAAAAGCCTCATGATCCACCTGAACCTCATATTAATTATCCACAACCTTTCTCAGGGAAACGTTCTGAGTTCAGGGAATTTAAGAATGCCTGTAACTTATTATTTTCTCTTAGACCTTAGACTTATCACACTGAGCGGATTAAAGTATGTACTACAATATCTTTCCTACAAGGTGAACCAAGGACTTGGGCCAATAGTTTTTTTAAAACAATAACCCTATCCTAGATTCATTACAGGATTTCTTTTCTGCTTTGACTAGTCTCTATCAAGACTCAAATACTCAAATAAATGCTGAAATGAGATTGAGGTCTTTAAAACAAGGTAAGAGAAATGTGGAAGATTATACCACTGAGTTTCAGATGTGGGCTGAGGACTCTCAGTGGAATGAAATCAGTTTAAAGAATCAATATCGCCTGGGTTTGTCTGAATCACTCAAAGATGAACTTTCCCGTCTTGAGATCCCAGATACCCTTGAGGGTCTTATCAAATTAAGCACTTCTTTGGATCGACGTTTGAGAGAAAGGAGAGCAGAGAGGGCCTCTTATGATAACCCATCCAGGAAACCTTATCAAGTCACAACAAGTCATGATAGAGCTCATGGCAGTACTACCCCTATGGAGATTGGAGTTCTTAGAGGACCTCTGCCACCAGAGGAAAAAATTAGAAGGAGGTTGGAAAATCTCTGTTTATACTGTTCTCAAAAGGAACATGCAGTATTCACTTGTCCTTTGTTGAAGAAACAAAAGAATGGCAAGGCAACAACCAATGACTTTATTTACAGCATTGCAAATGATACACACATGACTTTGTCCATTTTTTTACAGTGGGACCAGAAAAATATCCAAACCAAGGCATTAATTGATTCGGCGCTTCCGGCAATTATATTGATTCCACCTATGTAAATAAAAATAAAATACCAGTTATATGCAAACAAAACCCTGTGTCCATTAAGTTAATAGATGGTTCATTCATAGAACAAGGGCCAATTACACATCATACTGTTCCCCTGCTTGTAACATCATCTCAGGGACACACCGAATATTTATCTTTTGATCTGATATCCATACATCAGCATACACTCATTCTAGGGTACCCTTGGTTGAAGAAACACAACCCAACCATAAATTGGGTTTCAAATAAGGTAACATTAGATTCTACCTTTTGCTCAAACACTTGTTACCCACATCAAACCATAGCGTCACTTGATAATGGTTTCAGGATTTGGCAGAGGTATTTAATTTAAAAGAGGCAGAAAACCTTCCACCCCATAGGGAATTTGACTGCCCTATCGATATAATACCTGGTTCCAAAATCCCACATGGTAACATCTATCCTCTCTCTCAAGAGGAACTTCAATATATTCGAAATTACTTAGACGAAAATTTACGTAAGGGATTTATTTCTCATTCCACATCCCCTGCAGCTGCAGGAATGTTTCTAGTAAGAAACAAGGATGGTACCATAAGACCTATTATTGATTATCGGGCATTGAATAACATCACAATAAAAAACAGGTACCCCTTACCTCTAATACCTGAACTTTTGGAACGTCTAACTGGTGCAACTATTTACACCAAATTAGACTTAAAGGGAGCTTATTATTTGATTAGAATCAAGGAAGGTCACGAATGGAAAACGGCATTCAGAACCACATATGGCCTTTTTCAATATAACGTAATGCCTTTCGGTCTGAGTAATGCCCCAGCAACTTTTCAGTTTTTTATAAACGAGATATTCCGTGACCTTATTGACGTTTGTGTCATAATATACTTAGATGACATCCTAATTTATTCTAGAACACCACAGGAACATGAAAAGCATGTACGCTGGGTACTAACTCGTTTAAAAGAACACAAATTATATGCTAAACTGGAAAAATGTTCTTTTCATGTCAAGCAAATAAAATTCTTGGGTTATATCATCAGTCCCAACAAAATACAGATGGATCCGGAGAAGGTTTCAGCAATTTTGAATTGGCCTACTCCAACTTCAACAAAATCTGTACAACGATTCATTGGTTTTGCGAATTTTTATAGAAAGTTTATTAAGAATTTCTCTTCTATCGTTAAACCTTTAACAGCACTTACTAGTGAAAAACAAAAATTTAAGTGGACAGAATCTGCAACTCATGCTTTTAACAAATTGAAAGAATATTTTACAACAGCTCCCATCCTAGCTATGCCAGACTTTGATTTAGAATTTATCCTTGAAGTCGATGCATCCGACTCAGGTATCGGTGCAGTATTATCACAACAAGATAAGAACAAGACTGAGATTCATCCTATTGCTTTCTATTCGAAAATGTTGACTAGCGCTGAGAAAAACTATAGCATAGGAGATAAAGAACTTCTAGCTATAAAACGTGCCCTAGACCACTGGAGGCATTTATTGGAAGGTTCCAAACTGCCTTTTAAGATTTATACAGATCATAAAAATCTTGAATTCTTAAAAACAAGTAAGACCTTGTCTGCACGGCAAGCAAGATGGTCAATATTCTTTGATCGTTTCAATTTTCTCTTAACATACAGAGCGGGACACTTGAATACCAAAGCCGATGCTCTCTCCAGATTACATGATCAAAACACTCAAGATCAAATCAACCAAATCATTCCAAAAGAAAAAAATATAGGTTTACTTACACCTTTAGAAGAAGAGGTATTAAAAGAATTAAAGCAAGAACCACCACATGGAATAGACTGTCAGAAAGATTCCAATACTGGTCTTTTTTACCATAAATCTAAACTCTATATCCCCCAACAAATGAGATCTTCCATTCTTAAACAAACCCATGATGGGACCCTAGCGGGTCATCCAGGTATTTCTAAAACTATTGACCTAACCAGGAGAAATTATTGGTGGCCCCTCATGGATACCTATATAACAAATTACGTAAAACATTGTGATACCTGCGCCAGAAATAAGTTAGTACACAAAAGACCATCAGGTCTTTTATCTCCTTTGCCTATTCCTGACAAAACCTTGAGTACCATATCAATGGACTTTATTGTCGAGTAACCTGAATCCCACCATTACAATACTATCTTAGTTGTTATTGACCATCTAACAAGACTGGCTCATTACATTCCCCTAAAAGGTCTGCCAACAGCTTTCACAACAGCTCACGTTTTCCTAGACAACATAGTTCGCTTACATGGACTGCCTAAAGTTATTATAACTGACCGTGGTACTCAGTTTACCTCTAATTTTTGGAGATCTTTATGCAAGTTAATCAAGATTGATTCAAGAAACTCGACTGCATTTCACCCCCAGACAAATGGTCTTACTGAGAGACTTAACCAAACTCTTGAGCAATACCTTCATTGCTACATAACTCATCTCCAGGATGATTGGTCATCTTATTTACCTTTGGTGGAGTTCTGTTACAACAATACCACTTCTTCATCAACTAAACTATCCCCATTCTTCGCTACTTATGGATATCATCCTACCACTATCTCTTTATCCTCTCAACAGGTGAACTCACCCTCTGCATTGGATTTTGCAACTACTTTGCAAGAAAGGCTGGACATCTTGAAAAAACATCTCTCAGAAGCTAAAGATTATCAGAAAACGTTGTATGATACCCATCACACAGCCAGTCCTTCATATCAAATTGGAGATTTAGTTCTACTCTCGACAAAAAATCTTAAGCTTTCTGTTCCTAGTAAAAAACTTGCAAATCAGTACTTGGGTCCTTTTAAGGTGTCTAAAATAATCAACCTCAATGCTGTGAGATTGGAGCTCCCTCAGGATTTTAAAATTCACCCCTCTTTCCATGTCTCTTTGTTGAAGCCATATCTTCCATCACCTCAGTCCCTCTCTTTGTCTCGGCCACCTCCGATCCTCATTGATGATCAAGAGGAGTATGAAGTCGAAGCTGTGTTGGATTCCAGGATCCATAGGCGGAGGTTGGAGTACCTTGTGAAATGGAAGGGTTATGGTTCGGAGTATAACTCTTGGCAACTCCATTCTGATCTTCGCACTCCTCGTCTTTTGCGAAATTTTCATCGCCGCTACCCTGAGAAACCTAGCTTGGAATCCCCTGGGGTGCTTCCTTGAAGGGGGGAGATGTGGTATACCTTTAACTCTAACCCCTCCTATGTGGTCTCCTCCCTATTTAAGGACTACTTGTAACATTCATTCACTGCCTGATTATTGAAGTCATACCTACTCTGTTGTAGCTATTCTTATTTCAGGTCTCCTATCATTTGAATCCTGAGCAAAGTAACAATACCAATATTTACTTTTGCTACCTTTGAATCTCTTATGATCTTGTCGCAACCTTGTTATTATCAAGCTTGGATCATTGAACGGCCGGATCTACTTTTTTACCGCTACCCGGAAGTAAGCCGCATTCACACACGCTGCCAGTCCCAGACACGGATCTCCCAGTGCAGTAACGGAACACTCTCGGTCCTCAAGGGGGTAACGTACTCGAACAAAACTAAAGCTTTTAAGCTTCTTACCTGCCTGTTTGTTATCACCAGTCTGCATTATTGGGCAAATCCTGTTACCTGCAATATCAGTTACAAACAAACAATGTGTGTCTGCGGAGTGTCTGTACTTGTATATATTTTAGGATGTGTGTGAATGCGTGAAGTAAAAGGAGATCATTCTGTTTCATTCCTGTTACTACCATTATTGATTAAGACCGTGTCAGTATTCCTACTCAATTTGTGGCTCTTATATAAATATATATTGAACATATGATATATATCTTATTTATAAATCTTTATCATTATTAACACCTAAGTCTGTAGTTAATACCTAAATTCATCATATATCAAATGCCTCATGTTGTCTAATCAGGATACATAGAAGTTGTTTTCTGATTAGTTCAAAAAAGAGCAACAAGCTCTAATTTTAGGGCTAATCTTTATATAAAGTGCATAAATACTTGTTTTCTGAATTGTAAACTTCAACATACCACAACCAGAGAGGACGAAGTTGCAGTAGTCAAGGCGGGAAAGGATGAGAGAGTGGATTATAATCTTACTTATGTCTTGAGTAAGGAAATGTCTAATTTTAGAGATGTTTTTTAAGGTGGAAGTAGCAGGATTTAGCCAAGGCCTGAATGTGAGGAGTGAAAGAAAGATCTGAGTCGAGTGTGACCCCAAGACATCAGGCATGCAGGGTAGGGGTAATGATGGAGTTGTCGACAGTTATAGAGAGATGGGGGGTGGAGATTTTAGAAGAAGGGGAGAAATAAAGAGCTCAGTTTTGGAGAAATTTAGCTTAAGATAGTGAGAAGACATCCATGAAGAGATGTGAGAAAGACAGCTAGTGACAAGGAAGGAGATAGGTCTGGAGCAGAGATGTAGATTTGAGTGTCGTCAGCATAGAAATGATATTGAAGACTTAGCTATTAAAACAAAACCTTTACACTTCTAAAAAAAGGAAACATTTAATTTTATTTTTTTATCAAATTGTATGTATATGATCTGTGAGTTTGGGAGTAAAAATCAATATACTTCTCCTTTTCTCAGTCTACTTGTCACATCTCACCGCTTTAAATTGTCAGTGATATAATTCTGCTTTAATTTAGCTTCACTCATTCAAAACAGCATGGATCATGTTAATTGAAATACTTTTGTCATTACTATGATGATATGAATCCAATTATAGAATCCTTACTGGGGATTTCCAGCACTGTGTACTATTTGTCTTTAAAAATGAAGTATACAATCCAGTCACATATTTAATATATCCAAATATCACATTCTAAACACATAAACCATTTAAAATCTTGGTCCTCATAAAATCATGTTTAAATTATGCATGCATCTACAGAACTTATGGCATCTTGGGAGAAATGTGTGCATGAGCAGAAATTAGATGCAGACCTTGAAGTATCATCATTTTTTTAATCTCACATTGAATATTACAAAGATGCAATATTGATTTTGATTTGTTGTTTTAAGTTTTTTACTATTTTGCTGCAAACAAAAAGATCTTAGGAATCTCACAGATCATTGCATGTGGAATAGAATGCACAATTTAACAGCATGTCCTTTAAAATGTCATGGAACAATCAAGAACAGTAAGAAAAGATAGAGATTTTCTTTTTGAATTGATGGAATTGTTAAATAAAGAAACAGAGTTTGTTCAAAGCATCTTCATTAGGTAAATATTTTATACATATCTTGGTTATTATGTTGTGATTTAGTAACATTTATAATAAATGATGACACCTGGTAATGGCCTATGTTACGAGTGGAGCCCAAAATTGCCCTTTCACGAGGTGACATGATTACTTTATATAAATATATTCAAGGCCCATATACAGAGATGGCAGAAGCTCTGTTTATTCCAAGAATATTGTTTCTGACAAGAGGTCATAATTTAAGGTTGGAGGAAAGGAGATTTAATCTCCTGCAACGGAAACGTTTTTTCACTGTAAGAGCAATAAAATTGTGGAACTCATTACCAAAGGAGGTAGTGAATGCCAATACCATAGATACATTTAAAAATAGTCTGGATAAATTTCTGTATATAAACAAAATTCATGGATATGATTGCTAGTATTAAATGGGTCACATTTTAATGGGGTTATTTAAGCTTAACTGGAGCTTTTTGAAAGTATTTTAGATTTGTATAGGTTGAACTCGATGGACTTCAGTCTTTTTTCAACCTTATCTACTATGTTACTATGTATGTTATGCAATATTTGCACTCCACTAAGTAATACCAGCGCATGCAAATGTGTTCTGGTATTACAAGTTATGTGCAATGCGAACACCTCACAAGAGTGTGCTTCCTTAGGCTCTAATGAGACACGGGAACGAACCTAGAGCAGCACAGGAGTGGCATTGCACAGCGTTGGGCAGCAAATTTAAAATATATATGTATATGAATATATACATATATATTTATTGATGTGTTTATATGTTTATATACGCATATTAAAATACAAATATATATATGTATATAAGCATATACATACATATTTGCAGTTGAAAACACAGTCACCATAGACCACTATGTAAAGGTACTTTTTAGTCCTATTTTTTTTCTAACAACCCACATCCCCTCAATTTAACCCCTTATAACTGCTTCGTGCAGTTTATTTTACAATAAATAAAGATGCTCGTACTTTTTTTTTTTAAAAACAAGGAACTGTACACTTTATTATGGGGCAATTGGGAGTCATTTTTAATTAACCAGAGGTCTGACCTCTAGTTAATTGCACTTAGGGCAAAGTGCTCCTGAAAAGCTTGCAGTAGCATTAACTTGCCATTTGTAATGGCTATTTATTTAACGTGCACCCGTAAATGTGCACGTTTTTCACTTTACGGTGCACGTTAAAATAGCACTTCGCTTGTAATCTAGCAGTGGTACATTTATTCTATAATCATTATAGTTAGAAATAAAGTAAATTTAAGTGTATCAATTTAATTAATTATATTTAATATGTCAATTTGGTTTTATTTTTCAGTGCAGCAGTTGTTTGTCATAAAGGCAGCATCAAGAAAACATTGTGTTTGCTTCTACTACAGAAGTGTATGAGTTATTGATTGGAGGTTTAAAATGATCTTGCGATAATACAGAATAGGACTGAGATTCATTTGGGATGCATTTAGAAGGCATATAGATTAGTATGTCTGCTGTTCCACTTATGTAGGTTTATTCATCTCCCTAAATTCATTGTAGTCTCACATGAGTGAGAAATTAAATTTGATAGATATATCCACAAGACTATACTATGTGACCAAAGCCCTATTGTATGTCTCCACACAATGCTATTATTTTGCTCTGCTTGAGTAATATCTCCCCCTTTAATTGAAGCAATAGAACTTGTCCTCCTGCTGACCTTGTACTGTCCAGCAATATGATTGTATTGTGCTATGCATTCAGTTTGGTACCTTAAAATGAAATAAGTCTAAAAAAGGATATGTTTATACATAAACATCAGCTTGCTTTTTTGTTTTCCCAGTAATATTTGCTAGAAATTGAATAGATTGTCCACTTTAAATTAAATGGGAATATCAGAACAATAATAAAATACACTAATGAGTTAGTGGGGTCAATTTATTAATGTGCGATCGGACATGATACGATGTAGAGCATCATGTCTGCTGCACGCCGATAAATGTCGACAGCGTATGCTGTCAGCATTTATCATTGCACCAGCAGTTCTTGTGAAAATCTTGTTCTTGTGCCAATCGGCCGTTAGCAGGGGATGTCAATCAACCCGATGGTATTCGATCGGGTTGATTTTTGTCCGCCGCCTCAGAGCAGGTGGACAGGTTATGGAGCAGCGTTCTTTAGACGTACGGAGCTTGATCAATTGACCCCAGAATATTTTATTATTTCACACACACATCTAACTATCAGCTATCAGTGTACTTGCCCGATACTACATGATTCAACCTTTTTTGGCCTAAAATGACATTGCTTGCCATAAAACTTGCAATAATTAAAAATTACTAAACAATCTACTTATCCATTTGTAACATTTTTCACATTGACACCATTTAGGTGGCAAGCACAATACAAATCAACAGGGGGTCTGAGACTGATGCCAAGGTACAGCTGTATAAAAGTTGTACAATAGTGTATTACTTACATTTTTGATTAAAAGTAAAGAATGGAATAAATGATTCATTGGTTTATGCTTTGATTCATCCAAATTCGAGATATAAGGCAGATTCAAGAAGCTGCTGTGGATGATGACAGAAGAAGGAGAGTGCCAAGAGTATTTCTTCGATGAGTGGGTTTACATGGCTTTTCAGACAGAAAAGTTATTCAAAGATTTTGGATAGAGATTCCATTATGACCTTCTATAATGGAATTGCGGAATATCTGGGGTCAATGACGGCACAATCATGGGCCATTCCCTGACTACTGAAGCTGTTGGGTGCATTACACGTCTTTGCCACTGGTTATTTTCAGGCGGTTTCAAGCCTCGTAATTGGGATGAGTCAATCTGATGGTGGTGGTATTTCCACATTATGTTTGTCTTCCATCTACCCAAGAAGAGTGGCAATCTGTCAAGGCCAATTTCTATAAGATGTCAGGGATGCCAAATGCCATCAACTGTACCAATGTTGATGTGAGTTTGAAAAAAAAAAAGTAATTCTGTGCCACCAGCCAAATGTTGTTCTTAAAAGAGCTGACTTTACTTCCCGCGACTACACAAACTTTTACACACTGAGTTTGAAGAGCTAGCAGTAGCATGACATATAAAAAATGCATAACATAATAAACAAGAACATTATAAATCAACATTTAGGCACCTATTGTTGGACCTGGCTCTCAAAAATGTACTAAGCAAATCAAACATAACCTAGAATCTGTATTAATATTAAACAAATAACATCCCTCATCATCAAATTTAAAATTGTCATAAGGGTACAAATCTTCTGCACAAGGGGTTAGCAGAAATAGCAAACAGTCCACTGCCCAAATAATGAGAGAGGTGGTGTCCTGATCACTATCCATGGAACACTTAAGCTTCTATCTATCCCTTCTCTTCTAGTAAGACTGGACAGCAGTTGACATGAGTCCATGTAATCCAGTGTCCAATCATGCATTACCTACATTACAGATAACTATCTGCAGATCTTCAAAGTTGTACAGACACTTACATGCAGTTTGCAAAATAAAGTAAAAGGGTGACCAAAGAAACTGTTCATCTAAGAGGTTGCTGCTGATGTGGGAAGCTCTTATTACTTTAGAGTCTGGTTCCATCTGTTCCCAGCTACCAGCTTCATTAGGGATCATGCAATGTAATACCTATATCTACCCAGCTAAGGTCACCACTCGGTGTATAAATCATTCTTGCAAGCAATGGGCCAAGGAATACCCTCTCCACACTCTGCTCCCTACTAGGGGTATGTAGGGTTAAAGATTCTTGGAGAGATGTTGAGCATGCAAAGCTCAGCTCTCCTGCATCCTCAAGCTTGTACTGTGATGCTTCTTCATCCACAACAACCGCAGTCTGCGTTGTGCCGACCCATCCCAGATGAGGATATGAAAGATGATCCAGTGGCTGTGTTTTTATTAGAGGTAAAGGATCTTGATGGGGAGTCTAGAGTCCTAAGTAAATGTCCCCATGTAGCATTGAATGTTGTGCATAACCATTGAAAGTGGTCAATCAGGTATAGTTCCACTTCTGCAAGCACAGAAGCACTGATGGTCACCTTTGCTTAAAATGTTGTTTCACATATAGTAACAAGTCGGTAAACTTTTACTCATATCCCATACAGTGGGGAAAAAAAGTATTTAGTCAGCCACCAATTGTGAAAGTTCTCCCACTTAAGAAGATGAGAGAGGCCTGTAATTTTCATCAAAGGTATACCTCAACTATGAGAGACAAAATGTGGAAACAAATCCAGACAATCACATTGTCTGATTTGGAAAGAATTTATTTGCAAATTATGGTGGAAAATAAGTATTTAGTCAATATCAAAAGTTAATCTCAATACTTTGTTATATATCCTTTGTTGGCAATGACAGAGGTCAAACATTTTCTGTAAGTCTTCACAAGGTTGTCACACACTGTTGCTGGTATGTTGGCCCATTCCTGCATGCAGATCTCCTCTAGAGCAGTGATGTTTTGGGGCTTTCAATTCCCTCCAAAGGTTTTCTATGGGGTTGAGATCTGGAGACTGTCTAGGCCACTCCAGGACCTTGAAATGCTTCCTACGAAGCCACTCCTTCATTGCCTGGGTGGTGTGTTTGGGATCATTGTCATGCTGAAAGACCCAGCCACATTTCATCTTCAATGCCCTTGCTGATGGAAGGAGGTTTGCACTCAACATCTCACGATACATGGCCCCATTCATTCTTTCATGTACATGGATCAGTCGTCCTGTTCCCTTTGCAGAGAAACAGCCCCAAAGCATGATGTTGCCACCCCCATGTTTCACACGACAAGTTGTGTTTCTACCAAACAGTTCTACTTTGGTTTCATCTGACCATATGACATTCTCCCAATCTGCTTCTGGATCATCCAAATGCTCTCTAGCATACTTCAGACAGGCCCGGACATGTACTGGCTTAAGCAGGGGGACACGTCTGGCACTGCAGGATCTGAGTCCCTGGCAGCGTAGTGTGTTACTGATGGTAGCCTTTGTTACGTTGGTACAGCTCTCTGCAGGTCATTCACTAGGTCCCCCTGTGTAGTTCTGGGATGTTTGCTCACCGTTCTTGTGATCATTTTGACCCCACGGGGTGAGATCTTGCGTGGAGCCCCAGATCGAGGGAGATTATCAGTGGTCTTGTATGTCTTCCATTTTCTAATTATTGCTCCCACAGTTGATTTCTTCACACCAAGCTTCTTGCCTATTGCAGATTCAGTCTTCCCAGCCTGGTGCAGGTCTACAATTTTGTTTCTGGTCTCCTTCGACAGCTCTTTGTTCTTCACCATAGTGGAGTTTGGAGTGTGACTGTTTGAGGTTGCGGACAGTTGTCTTTTATACTGATAACAAGTTCAAACAGGTGCCATTAATACAGGTAATGAGTGGAGGACAGAGGAGCCTCTTAAAGAAGAAGATACAGGTATGTGAGAGCCAGAAATCTTGCTTGTTTGTAGTTGACCAAATACTTATTTTCCACCATAATATGCAAATAAATTCTTTCCAAATCAGACAATGTGATTGTCTGGATTTGTTTCCACATTTTGTCTCTCATAGTTGAGGTATACCTATGATGAAAATTACAGGCCTCTCTCATCTTCTTAAGTGGGAGAATTTGCACAATTGGTGGCTGACTAAATACTTTTTTCCCCACTGTATAAGATCTCAGACACCAAAATCAATCTTGCAGATCTCACCTGTTAGACTATTCAGCAACTGTGCAGCACAAACCCGGTATTGCGATACGGCTGGGACCAGGAGGTATACTGCCGGTTGTTGTTGGTGGACTGCAAAATAAGAGCTCCGGTATAGTGATGCTGGCAGCAAACCTAATAATAGTAGGCTGTTCTGGTAGAATGTTATCAAATTATTTCATTGCCAGATGGCATCTCAAGAAGAGGATTTTATCCAGCTTAATCTGCAAAGCTACACCCGGATGTTCCCCCGAATATGTCCTTTGTATTATAAAATATTAAAAAAATTATATATATTATTAAAAATTATTAATCGTACTGTAAAATATTCTAAATAATCCATAGAATATATCTATATATTTTAGAGTGTTATTTTTTTTTTATTTTTTTTTTCACAGTCAAAATAGTTTTTTTTATTTTTTTTTTATTTTTTTTTATAAATATTTTTATTGAGGCAAAAAAAGAAGTCAGAGTTACAATCACAGTGTGAAGGACAATATCTCAGGTAATAGTACATGATATTAATTCCTTATTGCAAACCTGTATACACTGAACTGTAATGGGAACATGGTATTGACCTTAATGATGCCTCATTTGTTTTGTTAAATAACCGAACATTTAAACGTCAACAATGAAAAATAAGATCCACTCATGGGATCTGGTACCTGGTACTCAGCAGGAGACAGAATTCTTAAAATCAAAATTTCTCATTGTGAGTCACATAAAATAAAAACCTAGTGTTGCATAAGTGTAATCGACCAAGATATACAGGGTGGAAGTTCTTGTACTATACAGTGTAAAGCAACTAATGAACATATCGAGGTAAGGGAGGGTGGATAACCCGAAGAACTGCTGTTGAGAGGTGGGGTTAGGGGAAGGAGAAGGAGAGGGTGGAAAGGAGGAGAAAAAAAAAAAACCACATGGGAGGTTTCCCAGCAGGCTTGGAGGAGTGGTCGGGCCACCCCCAATCCAGATCAGTCTTAGGGACTACGTATCAACCCAGCCTCCCGCCGAGCTGCTGATATTTCTTGCCCGTCTATGCTCCTCCCATGCAAACCAGATAGAGCAATAGAAATCATAGCGACCCTCAACCCGCAACGCATATTCTTCCATTTTTTGAATGTAGTCTAGGGACTCTAGGACTGGAGTCAGCGTGACAGGGGTACGTTTCGCCCATTGTCTGGCAATAATAAGTTTTGCCGTCAGGAGGATAGTAACCCCTAGCAATCGTGATGATTTTGGGAGGTTCTGCAGTCCAAGGTGAAAGAGCGCCATATCTCCAGTGAGAGTGTCAGAGAGACCCAACCCCTGGAGCAATTCCGCCACCTGGGTCCAAAAGTGTCCCAGTTTGGGGCACTCCCACCAGATGTGTAGGTGTGTACCATGCTGTGCGCAGCCCCTCCAGCAGTCGGCTGACCGGGAAGGGTATATTCTATGCAACCTGGTCGGGACCCAATGCCACCTAAGTAGGATTTTAAGATATAATTCGAACAAGTTAGAGCATCGAACCGCTACAGTGACATCCTGGAGAGCGCGCTGCCACTGCGCATCTGGAGCCACCACCCCCAGATCCCTCTCCCAATCTTCTGTAGACTGAGTTTTCACAAAGTGAGGGGAGTTAAGGAGAGCTCTGTAGTGAAACGACAGGGAACCCCGCAAAGGTCTGCCCCCCATCCATCTCCTCTCCCACTTGGTGAGGACTCGTATTTTCGATTTCTGAAATCCCCAAGACAGGAGGAGTGAGACCAGACGAAGGTATTCAAACTGTAACTCTCTAGGGAAATTGTCCATTGGGTAAGCGAGGGGGGAGACAGCTAATACATCTCCTCGATACAGGTCAGACAGCAGCCTGATCTCTAAGGCCTCCCATTTCTTGGGGTGGGAGTCATGGAGGCAAAATAATAGAGCCTTAATGGAGTGTATTGGGGAGGGGTGAGGAGCGACCGAGTCGAGAGATCTCAGCTCCCTCCAGAGTTTCAGGCAGGTCTTGATTATGCGGCTGTGAATTCTGCTCAGCACCTCTGCATGGTCCGGGATCCAAATAAGTTCAGCCAAGTCCACTCCAGCGGGCAGCGAACCCTGCTCTATCTGGAACCACCCAGAGGAGCAATCCCTTGCCCCCCAAGCAGCTATATGCGAGAGCATAGCAGCTTTGTAGTACAATGAGACATTTGGCACAGACATGCCCCCGCACCTTTTTGGTTTTTGTAATTGGGTCTATGGAAGTCTCACGTGACGCCCTTTCCATAAGTACTTCGTAAAGATAGACTGAAAGTGGTTGAGGAGATATGCCGGGACCGGAACCGGAAGGCATCTAAAGAAGTAGATCAGTTTTGGTAGCAGGAGCATCTTCACACCCGCGACCCTACCCGTCCATGAAACCTCTGAGACCTTCCAGCCAGTGACCGTCTGCTGAAACTCTCTGAGAAGGGACCCATAATTTGCGGTCACAATTCGTTGGGGATCATGGGAGAGCACAACCCCCAAGTGCCTCAGTCCTTCAGTGGACCATTTGAATGGGTAAGATCCTCTCAAGGTCTCCAGTGTGGTTTCGGGTAAACCAATGGCGTAGGCCTCAGTCTTAGTATAATTAAGTTTATAATATGTCAAGTTGGTAAACTCTGCCAATATTTTGAATAGTTCAGGAAGTGATTCTTCAGGTTCAGCTAGGAATATCGTCAAGTCACCCGCAAATAGCGCTAAGACTTGCGGGATATCGTGTAGCACCAGGGGCTGGATAGAGGGGGTCGCCCTGAGCTTAGTCGGTAGAGGCTCCATCATCAGGGCAAAAAGGAGCGGCGACAGAGGACACCCCTGTCTCGTGCCATTTTTTATCTTAAAAGCTCTAGATACAAACCCTAATCCTCTCACTCTAGCAGATGGGCCCGAGTACAGAGCCATTACCGCCATGATAAAAGTGTGAGGGAACCCAAAAGAACGCAAGACCTCAACCATGTATTCCCACCGGACCCTGTCGAATGCTTTTTCAGCATCTAACGACAGGGTAACCAGTGGGATCCTGAGTGCAGCAGTCTCAAAGAAAATATTCAGTAGGCGCCTAATGTTGTCTGAGCCCTGGCGTCCCGGAGTGAATCCCACCTGATCTGGGTGGATCAAGACCGGAAGGATTTTATTTAGCCTCGAGGCCAGAATTTTTGCGTATAATTTTACATCGCCATTTATAAGAGATATTGGGCGGTAGCTCTCACATAGCTCAGGGTTCTTCCCGGGCTTGGGTATAGTTATAATTGATGCCTCCAAGAAATCTTGGGGGAACTCACCAGCGAGCATGGCCTCACCAAACACACGGACAAGAATGGGACACAGTTGAGCCACAAATTTTTTATAGAACATGGCATCAAACCCGTCTGGCCCTGGAGATTTGTGTGCCTTAAGACTTTTGATCGTCGTCTCGATCTCCTCGGCCAAGATGGGGGCAGCGAGAAGGTCCATCAGGTCTTCAGGAACCCGTGGTAGTTGGAGTTTGCTAAGGAACTCAGGGATAGTGGACGCCGGCGCAAAGTGTGAACAGGGGTCATCAGATATCTGATATAGACCACTGTAATAGTCAGCAAAAACATCTCCTATATCACTAGGGGAGTAGAATTTTCTATTATCTCTTGTTATAAAGGCTATCTTGTTTAGTAAGGTTCTCTGTTGAAGTTTGTGGGCCAGAAGCCTATCTGCTCTGTCCCCTTTGTGATAGTACCTCTGTTTCAGAAGATAGAGTCCTCTCTGAACCTTCTCGAGCTCGCAAGCCTCGATCTGTTTTTTAAGAGCTTGGACTTCCTTATCAGGGTTTCCGATCTAGCCCCCTTAAGCCGACCCCTGGAGATAGTGTAATCATGATAGAGTTGGGCCAAGCTAGCCCCTTTGAGCCTTCTGGTCTCCGAAGACTTTTGCATAAAGAGTCCGCGAAGATAGGCCTTAAGCGTCGCCCACAAAGTTAGTGCCGATATGGATCCGGTGTCATTTATACTGAGGAATCCCTCTATTTCCTGTACCCAGAAAGGGACCTGAGAGTCCGCGAGGAGACGCTCCGGTAAGCGCCAGGAGTGTCCACCCTCTCCAGAGGGAGAGAAAGTGATGTCTACAACCACTGTGTCATGGTCCGACCATACACAAGGTATGATCCTAGCCGCCGTCACCATCTGCAATGTCCACGAGTGGCAGAAGAGATAATCGAGCCTTGAAAAGGACTGGGAAGGGGGTGAGTAACAGGTGTAGTCGTCAACATCAGCGTGCAGGGCCCTCCAGGCATCATGGTATGAGTGTTGTGAGACATCATTTCTGAAGAGATGAGAGTAATACTCCTCCCCTCGATGTGGAGGGTTCCTTCTCTGTGACTTTCTATCCCTGCTCGGGTCCCACACCAGGTTGCAGTCTCCACCTATAATAACATGCCCTTGCTTAATTCGGCTCACCTTACTTAGTAAGCTACTGAGGAAGCGGGTCTGGTTGACATTAGGGGATTACAGAGCAACCAGAGTAACCAAGATGTTGTCGAGCCGACAGACGCATATTATAAACCGGCCTGAAGGATCAGATTCAAGATAGATAGGTTCGTAGGAGATATGTCTACCAATTAAAACAGTAACTCCTCTGGCATTTTTATGTAAGGTAGAGGACAAGCGAATCGGGAAATCTCTGGGGTGAAACATGGTGGCCCGAGACTCCGTCCAATGGGTCTCTTGTATATACACAACATCTAGACGTTGAGTTTTTTAGGAATTTAATAAGTTGGCTTCTCTTAGTAGGGGAATTAAGGCCCCGTACGTTTAGCGTGCCGATTCTCATTGTAGGGGAGAGGGAATAGAAAAAAAAAAAAGGGGAAGGAAGGGAACGGGCAGAGATGGGTGGGGAGTTGGGGGAGAGATACACTGGAGTTTACTAGGTTCTTCGGGCTGGGCAGAGGCTACTACACTCTGCCAAATAGAGAGTGTGCGGAGGATACAATGGGCAATCCCTAACTGCACCGAAAATAACAGCCCCCGGAGGGGGAGGGAGAAGGAGGGAGTGGAGGAGGAGACAGCTCAAAGGCTCCCCTCCACCGCCGGAGCATAATGTATACTCACTGAACTTTTCACATAATGAACTGTGACCAGTTAACCCAAAGGGCTAACGAGGGGAAGAGAAAAAAAAAAGGGGGGGGGGGGAAGGGGCAGCGGAGGGAGGGGAGATGAGGGAAGGAAAACAAAGGAATGTAGGGCCAGGGGAAGGGAAGTGAATGGACCTATACTATACTTTTGCACCCTGAGTAAGTAAAGAAGGTAGAGAATCCAAGAACTTCTAGGGGGCAATGACAGACATCTGGTGACATATGCAGGTCATAGTAAATAGGCAAATATAGACATTCATATAGTCATCAGCAAAATAGTAATAAATAGCAATAGCAACATCTTAAAAAAAAACAGTAGGTAAGAAATGTGCCCGAGGTGGGTGGGGAGTTGGAGTACCTAGTGGGAAAGAGAGGAGGGACACAGATAATGAGAGAGAAGGCAGGAGGAAAGGGCCAAGGCACGAGAGGTTACGGGGGGAAAGAAAAAAAAATAGAGGGAGGAAAAAGATGGGAAGAGGAAACAATGCTGATGGAGAAGCAAGAGTGAAAGAAGGGAAGAGAGGCCCTAAGGTAAAGAGAGGGGGAGCAGGAAAAAGTAAGGAAGGAACAAAGGAGAGATTGAGAGAAGACAGAAAGAGGAAGGGGGTGAAGAGAGAGAGGGGGACCAGTAGGGAGGAGAAGAGGGGGAGGGAAAGCAAGGGGTAAAGAGTAACCTCTAGTAACACCTCTTAATTAGGAGATGACTCGGTGACCTGGATTCGACAATAACAGTATGTAGTTCACCTACAGAAACATTGACCAATAAACAATTGACAATTAACAAGAGGTTTGTTCTTTGGTACGTTACCAGTCCTCTGGCAACGTCAAGGCACTTGAAATATTCTCAGTCCTCAGGGAGAGCTGGCCAACAAGGGTGAGCCTGCATATCAGGTGGCACATGCAGGTCATAGCAAGTAGTAAAATACAAACATTCAAATAGACCTCTGCAAAATAGTAATAAGTAGCTGTACCAACAACTCAAGATTCAGTGAGGAAGAGGCATACCCGAGGTGGGTGGGGAATGAGAGTACCTAGTGGAAAAGAGAGAAATATAGAAAATTGGGAGGAAGGCAGGAGAAAAGGACCCAAAGCGCGAGGGGTTAGGAGGGAAGAGGGGGGGAGAGAGTGAAGAGGGGGGAGAAGGAATGGGAATTAGGAGGGGTAAGAGAGAGAGAGAAGGGAGAGAAAGGCGTCTGGAGGAGGCATGGTTCAAGTTTATAACACTACTAGCATCATGGAACATGAAGAAAGATACATGTTATGATAAATCAAAGGCGCAACAGAACAACAGTACATTCACAACAATTAACAATTCACATAAGACAATAATCTCCCTCGGCTCTCCCTGTCAGGAGAGCTTCTCCTCAAGCATAGTCGCATCCTTTCAGAGCATCAGGGGATAGCTACCTGGGGGTGGAGTTCACTAAGATCATTCTTCTGCTATTGCCTAATCGCAGGGAGGGTGAGGGGACAGATCCCAGGACAGGGGTAAAGAGGGGAGAGGGGATAGCGCAAGAGGTAGATGAGGAAACTAGAGAGGTAAAGATAGGGGGAGGGAGGAGCTGGGCAGAGGAAACAGTACTGGGGGGAAGCGAGAGGGAGAGAGACGAAGAGAAGGCCAAGGGTAGAGAGAGGGGGGCAGGAGAAAGGAAGGAAGGGACGAAGGAGAAATGGGTAGAGGCCAAAAGGGGAAGGAGGTGAGGGAAGAGGAGAGGAGGGGACCAATAATGAGGAAAAGAAGGGAGGGGAAGCGAAGGGTAAGGAGTGCCGTAAAGTACACCACTTGATTGGGGGATGAGTTGGTAACCTGGATTAGGCATTAGTACTATGCAGTTCACCTATATAAGCAATAAACAGTAAACAATTAACAATTAACAAGAAGTTCATTCTTTGGTATGTTACCAGTCCTCTGGCAACGTCAGGCACTTGAAACAGTCTCAGTCCTCAAAGAGAGCTGGCCAACAAGAGTTAGCCTGCATCACAACCAATTGAAGTCATGCTGTAGATAGGAGATAGTCCTCTGTAGATGGTGGAGGAGATTAGATAATCGGACCGGATCTTGCCGAGCTGGTTCCTGCCTGCCTGGGTTCCAGGCCTGGGTCCCCGGTCTCAGCGGGGGACCCGCTCTCTGCGGATGAGGAGGGTCGCCATCCCCATTTCCAGAAAGCAAATTCCATACCCTCAGCAGGTCCTGAGCCTGCCGTGGAGTAAGGGCTGTGTGTTGAACGCCATCTTTGGTGATGATCAGCTTTGTAGGATATCCCTATCGGATTTGGTGCAGTCGGAGAACCCTGGTGGATTCATTGAAGCTTCTCCTTTGCTGAAGCGTGAAGGAGGACAGATCCGGGTACAGTGCAATGTCCTTAAAATGTTCTGGGAGTTGGGGTTGCCTCAGGGTCACTTTCATAAGTCTGTCTTTGAAGGAATAGTAATGGAGCCTGGCTATGGTATCTCTAGGTTTATCCATAGGGAGATTCTGCGGTCTAGCCGCTCTGTGTATTCTATCAATTCTCGCATCATGTTCCCCTGCAGGACCCATAATAGCTCTGAAGAGTGCTTGGGCGTACTTTTCTAGTTCTTGAGGGCCCACAGACTCAGGAATTCCTCGTATTCTGATATTGTTCTGTCTGGAACGGTCTTCTAGGTCTGCTAGTTTCGCTTCCAGAGAGGACACCTGGTCTGCAAGGTTTTGAGTATAGCTAACCCAATTTGTATGATCTACTAGAAGGTCTTCCTGTTTGCGTTCTATAATATCTGTCCTCTCGTTGACTGTGACAATGTTCTTCTGTAGGTCATCAAAGGACCTCTCTAGCTTGTCGAACCGTTTTGCAAAGAATTGGGTTTGTTGGTCCAATAGCATTTTTATAGAGTCAATGGTGATTATTTTGTTCCGCGTGCGGGAGGGTGGTGAGCTCCTCACACTAGTCCTACCTTCGGATAGAGGTGGAGAAATGGATCTGTCATCATCTGAGATGTCTGGTATAGGATCTCTAATGGGTTGAAAATGGTCCCGGACTGTATGCTTTGAGGGATGGGGTCCCTTCGACTTCCTTTTGGCTTGCTTGACATTGTAAAGCAGGACCTTAAGTTGCAGGTGTATAGTAAATCAGAGGCCTTATAGGAAAAAAGAACAAAAAGGAAGGGTCACAGCTGGGGAAACCTGGCAGGCACAGCTTTTTCACACCGGTGGGGAGGGGTGCCGCAGGATTTAGCACCTCATGGCCAAGCCTGATGAGTTAGATAAGCGAGGAATGACTCTGGTACATGCTATTTCAGCAGTGGCTGCAGGGTGGTCAGGCTGAGGGGTGGGTAGTAAATAGCTTCTGGGACTGGAATTCCTTGATATGACGTGTCTCTCCCCAGGGAAAATGCCACCACTGGGCTCAGCCGGGAAAGGGAAGTAGGGTATGACCCGCTCTGGAAGGTAGAGCGGGAAAGGGGAGGGAGAGACACAATGGGCCCGCACCCCCCTTGCACAACCAGTAGAAACAAAGGCCTTAGCTTTCAGGAAGGGTCAGGGGTGACTGAAGCGGTGTAGAGTTTGGTACAGAACAGGAAAAGATATTGTTATGTAAACTGCATCAGCAGCCTAGGCAGCTATGTGCTTGCTTATTCCCGACCTCTTTTTCTTATGTTCACCCACTCTTGCATTGCACCTATAAGTCCTCCTGTAGTGGTGCTTTACTAGGCTGTAGGGAGGGTGTTTTGTCTAAAAATTTCAGGAGCCTTTCAGTCTAGGGTAGCCCACCAATGTGTGCAACTCACTCCCCAACAATTAATGAAGTCTGTGAGGAAAGTGTCTTTTAACTGAATTGAGCCCACGTGTCTAGCTGGCCTGCAATGTCTGACACTCCCCTATGTTAGAGACAAGCTGATTAATGAGCCCGCAAAATCTCCCTTCTAGGTGAAGAGGACTGATATTTTTTTGTTTTGTACTAAGCCTTTTGAGCGCTAGGGCAAAGCTTTTGCTGCTTCTTATGTTATTTATAAGGAGAACGCCGTTCAGCGCTGTGCACTAGGAGGCTTAAGATGGCGACTTTCGCGCCACAACTCAGGAAACACCCGATATGGCCCCAAACAGTTAGCCCCAACTGCAGGTTAAATTCTCCACTACAAACCAGGGAAGCGGCTATTAACAAATGAAAGAGGCCTCGGCTACCTCTATAAAAAGTTACTCACAACTGATGGTCTGATTCAGCAAGGGCTGCCTTTGACTTCAGAGCAGGGTTTAGGCTGCTGGAGTGAGTTTGGCTGGGCTCCGGAGCGGATCCCCGACCCTCCGGAGCTAGATGAGTGCTGGGCTTGGTCGTAGGTGTAGCCTGTGGGCTCAGCTTGCACAACCGGAGCTGTTCTGTGAGGCGCCTAGGCAGCTGCGGGAGTTAGGATTCCCGTGTCGGCTCTGTATGAATAGCCGCAAGTTCCGGCCGCTGTTGGATGGATGTAAGGCACCTCCGCTGCTGTTCTACAGACTCTGCAGCCTTGTCTTTTGTTAGTGTCCTCCGGAGCGGATCCCCGACCCTCCGGAGGTGATGTATCTGCTAACGCTAGGGGCAGAGTATGTTATTTTATGTTTAATAATTGTAATATTTTTATTTTTTATTTTTATATGTAATATTTCAACAATGCACCTTAAGATTACTACATTTTTAAGTGCACTAACCCAACCACGTTAAAATCTAAATAGCAAAACCTGATGCGCAAAATGCATATTTTACATTCCATTGTTCTATCTTCACATAGAAAATAATGTACCTCTTATATATATTTCTATATATATTGAATACTGTTCATGTAAAATTCATATCTATACCTATATTTCTTTAGAAATAGCTATACAGATATATACAGTGTATAGGAGAAACGCAGCGTTCCTGTCACTCTTGTAGAGATCACACTTCCAAATTTAAAAGTAACAAAAGTTTTATTGAAACAAATACAGGTGTCCAACACAAGGGTACACCTGCACATAAGAACAAGACAATAGTGGGGTAACCAAGCCCCACAACATCAAACATGTTTAATGCTGGGTAAGCACTTGATCACTGATAATTAGAGGGATCAGGGTGTCAACCTTATAAAGGAAATTTAACCAATAGGAATTGAACAAATAATTAACCCCTAGTCAAGTTCACAAATTGCCTTAAAGGTAAATACCACTTAACACAATCAGCAAATATTTGCGTACTAATAAATTCTAAATAATAGGATGCATATAATTCTAAGACAATATTTTGAAAAACATAATTCTAACTGTTTATATATGTCAAATGAATATATTTAAATAGCAATGAGAATGAGGAAAAAAGGAAATTGGGATTATTTTATAAACAAATCCACATCCATA
The DNA here is from genome assembly GCF_027579735.1 of Bombina bombina. NCBI lineage: Eukaryota > Metazoa > Chordata > Amphibia > Anura > Bombinatoridae > Bombina > Bombina bombina. The sequence continues at coordinate 1,160,901,305 of NC_069500.1, read as the reverse complement.
TGGAGTTTAGACCATTTGGAACTCTACTAACTAAGGTTAGAATCCAAAATACCTCCTTTTCATTAAAGGGAAAGTCTACACCAGAATTTTCATTGTTTAAAAAGATAGATAATCCCTTTATTACCCATTCCCCACTTTTGCATAACAAACACAGTTATATTAAAATGTGTTTTACCTATGTGATTATCTTGCATCTAAGCCTCTGCAGACTGCCCCCTTATCTCAGTGATTTTGACGGACATGCAGTTTAGCCAATCAGTGCAGACTCCTAAATAACTCCACGGGAGCGAGCATACTGTATTGTTATCTATATGACACACATGAACTAGTACTGTCTAACTTTGAAAAACTTTCAAAATGCTCTGAGCTTAGAGGCGGTTTTCAACAGTTTAGAAATCAGTTTGAGCCTAATTAGGTTTAGCTTTTGAAAAATACCACCAAGGGAACAAAGCAAATTTAATGATAAAAGTCAATTGGAAAGTTGTTAGAAATGTTATGCCCTATCTGAATCATGAAAGTTTAATTTTGATTAGACTGTCCCTCTATGTTTGTCCTCCCTGTTACCACCTCTCCTACCACCTCTCCTACACACAGGGATGAAATCAATGCCTTGAATTTTCAATAGTGGTCTATCTGAATTGTGGTGTGTTCTGAAATGTCTGGCTATGGGAGTATTGGATTATGGGTCCTCTATGGATCTCAGGTGTTGCAAGAATCTTTCCCTAAGTGCCCTTTTGTTTTTTCCTGTGTACTGAATGCTACAGCCCATGCATGTGAGAAGATATACATGTGTTGTATTGAAATTTATGAAGTACCAAATTTCAAATGATTTGTTGTTTCCAGCTACCCTCCATTTGAATGTACTGCCCTGCAGCACATATTCACATGTCTTACAATGTGTCCCCCAGCATTTAGGGAGCATGGAGGGAGAATAATTGTTTCTAAAGGTCATAGCCTTCTTAGGTACAAATGTAACACCCTTTTCAATAATATCAGACGGTATGGGGTCACTGTGTAAGATAGGTAAATGTTGTTTGATTAGACCACATATTTGGTGGTATTCCTTGCTATATGTTGTAATGAATAGGGGTGTAGTTTTGTTATCAGTATTGTACTTTTTGGCAATTGTTCTAATATATATATATATATATATATATATATATATATATATATATATATATATGTGTGTGTGTGTGTGTGTGTGTGTGTGTATTTACAATACACAGAACAGTATAAAGAACATTGGAATGTATATATATATATATATATATATATATATATGTATTTACAATAAATAGAACAGTATAAAGAACATTGGAATGTATATATATATGTGTATTTACAATAAATAGAACAGTATAAAGAACATTGGAATGTATATATATATATATGTATTTACAATAAACAGAACAGTATAAAGAACATTGGAATGTATATATATATATGTATTTACAATAAATAGAACAGTATAAAGAACATTGGGATGTATATATATATATATATATATATATATATATGTATTTACAATAAATAGAACAGTATAAAGAACATTGGAATGTATATATATATATATATATATATATATATATATATATATATATATATATGTATTTACAATAAATAGAACAGTATAAAGAACATTGGAATGTATATATATATACATACATTGATATTTAGAAATGTGTATGTATGTATTTCTATGTTAAAGCCCTTTTCATGCCTTTTTTTTTCTCCTGAGATTTCATATCTTTTAGCCTTATAACTATTTAATGCAATATTTTTTTTAAAATATTTTTTTTTATCAGACAGTGTTATTATGAGTGTAACGGCATTTTTTTTTAAATTTTTTTATTTTATTTATATCCAACACTGTACACACAATTACATATCATACAGTGAGTGAAGAGGTGAAAATCAGGTGCATATAGGCAGGTATTAACAATAGATAGATTATGTTGGTGCAGTTTCTTCCTAAATTTTACTATAAGTTCGGTAATTTACACCCATAAAATAGTTGTACACACTGTTGGGGATATTTTTTATAACATAACACAACTAAACAACAGTAAACAAAAAACAAACAAACTAAAGCTAGTACCCTCTTCTGATGGATGAAATGTCACCATGTAGAACAGACATGGAAACATATATTTCATACAAGATTATAGCTTGGGATAATTGGCTATGTCCTAGGAGCATTATGATGCAAGAAATGTGCATTGTGATAAACCAAGGGGTGGAATACCAATGCTAAAAATAAAATTATGAGAAAGTAATTAAATGGAAATATCAGTGCTGTATCTCAAAGTAAATAGGGCTATATATATATCTAAGAGCTAATAATATAAAATTATACGGGTATTACAGGATAGGATATATTAATGAGTTGAAATATATTGGCAGGGTTGTAATTTGCAGTTTATATCTTTGGCGTTAGAATGGTCCCTGCATCTTGGATAGATTTGTAAATGTGGTGAGCAGGTGGGCATTTTCTACTGCAGTAAGTGGCACGAAACCTAGCCTGTCAAAACACTCATTGCACCAGATATTTAAAAAATAGGTACCATTGCGTCAGGAGAGTAAGTTCTGACAAAACAGAATCTTAAAACAGTGAACACCCAAATTACAAAAGAAATGGGACAAACCTGACAAAACAAGTCAAAGAAAATAAATAAATAAATAAATAAATATGTTTGATATATCAAGACATATATGATAGCTAATTCAAGTCAGGTTCCTATAAGAGCAGCATTAGAAAGGGTAAAAGAAAAATATAGGTTGTTTAAAATATAAAAACATACGGAATATATCTGTAAACTCAAAGGGAATGGCACCCTGAAGAACAGATAGGGAAACCTAGGCTTCGTGCAAGATTATAGCTTGGGCAAATTGCCTATGTTTTGGGAGTATTATAACGAAAGGAATTTCCCCATGTATGTGCAATGTGTCACACCAAGGGGTGGGTTACCAGTGCTAAAAGATAGATTTGTAAATGTGGTGAGCAGGTGGGCCTCTTCTATTGCAAGAAATGGCACTAAACCTAGCCTGTCAAAACACTCCCTGCACCAGCTATTTAAAAATAAACTACCGTTATCAAAACACTCAAAATACAAACGAAGTAGGACAAACCGGACAAAATAAGTGAAAGTAAAAACAAGTACATTTGGGGTGCAATTCGATATACGGTGTAATTTTCGGCGCAAACGAGGGAACCCCCGCCGCCCGTAATTTCACCTCGCACATCGGGGTATCCAATATACGGCGCCATCAGATGCTAAAGTGGCGTAAGTAGGACAAACTGGCGTTGTTCCGAAAAGTGCACAAATACACATTTTAGTCGTCGCAAGTACTTACGCCAGGATTTTGTCCACGTAAAGTCTCAATAAAGTGTAGTTTTATGCAAATTAGGCTAACACTCGTAAAACTTACCCGCGACTCCATCTAAAAATGTGCAACGTAATTACGATATTAAAAAGTCATATATAAAACCATGCGCAGCCGCCATTTTCTTCAGTGTGTTTGGTTGGTTCGTTGAGCTACAGCATACTACAGTTTGTTTAGGATTAGAATGGAAAATAAACAAGGGGCGCCAACATAGTGTGAATCGTTCAAACAACAAATATAAAAGTGATGTGCAAAAAACTACTCACAAGGAAAGTGGCACCTTAAATGAATAAGGTGCGATAAAGCAGGCTGACATTCAAATTCCAGCAGTCAGTACGCTGGAGGTCTCACCCAGAGGACCTGTGGAATCCAGATAAGCATCTAGAAAGTGGCACCCACGTTTTTTAGGGCCAATGGCCGGACCAGGTGAGCTGCAAGTATAATATAGTATATATATACATAAAACAAACAGTATTTATTTTGCAACGCGTTTCTCAGTCTATTCCAGACCGTTTCATCAGGCCTGTAGATCCACTGTATTCTCCTCTGGGCGAGGAATGCATTTCACTCCAGAGGAGGCTCATAACAAGCTGCGAGAGCAGACAAAAAGGCCAACACAGGTTTCACAGGAGCCAACAGAGGTTACACCAGCATACCATAGAGCTGCAGAGGGACATGGCAGCATCATTAAGTGGTATAGTACAAAACCAGTCGCAGATGATGAGAGTTATTTCTGATATGCAGATGCAGATTGACAACAGATGGCGGGAACAAAACCAATTCTTGGGTGTGTTGGTTGAGCACTTTACACACCAGCAGGACACTGCCTCCAGCCTATCATCTGTGGCAAGCACACCAGCAGAAACAGAACAATCCTCTCAAACCAGGAGAACAAGGAAATCCACTACAGCCACCTCAGCTCCCTCATACAAGAAGCCAAAAAAGAAATAAATATTCTTATAGTTCACCATAAATCTTGTCCTCTGTTATTTACCATATATTTGTCATCCACATCCATGTGAGGTGTGTTTTAGTACAGTAATATTGTTAAAACATATAATAAGACCTGTGTGGAAATGGCCCAAAAAAGGTCATATTATCATGTTTATGACATATTCATGTTCTATTAGTAATATTCACTTATAAGATGAAAATCAAGGTTTCTCACATCCAATATAAATTGACACATAGGTATATCTAAATAATAATGTATTTACAGAAGGTGTGAACATAAGGTATAAACATACATTTTCATTCTTATTAACCCCTTAATGACCACAGCACTTTTCCATTTTCTGTCCGTTTGGGACCAAGGCTATTTTTACATTTTTGCGGTGTTTGTGTTTAGCTATAATTTTCCCCTTACTCATTTACTGTACCCACACATATTATATACCGTTTTTCTCGCCATTAAATGGACTTTCTAAAGATAACATTATTTTCATCATATCTTATAATTTACTATAAAAAAATTATAAAATATGAGGAAAAATGGAAAAAAACACACTTTTTTAACTTTGACCCCCAAAATCTTTTACACATCTACAACCACCAAAAAAAAAAAAAACATGCTAAACGGTTTCTAAATTTTGTCCTGAGTTTAGAAATACCCAATGTTTACGTGTTCTTTGCTTTTTTTGCAAGTTATAGGTCCATAAATACAAGTAGCACTTTGCTATTTCCAAACCACTTTTTTTCAAAATTAGCGCTAGTTACATTGGAACACTAATATCTTTCAGGAATCCCTGAATATCCATTGACATGTATATATTTTTTTTTAGAAGACATCCCAAAGTATTGATCTTGGCCCATTTTGGTATATTTCTTGCCACCATTTCACCGCCAAATGCGATCAAATTAAAAAAAACGCTAAATTTTTCACAATTTTAGGTTTCTCACTGAAATTATTTACAAACAGCTTGTGCAATTATGGCACAAATGGTTGTAAATGCTTCTCTTGGATCCCCTTTGTTCAGAAATAGCAGACATATATGACTTTGGTGTTGCTTTTTGGTAATTAGAAGGCCGCTAAATACTGCTGCACATCACACGTGTATTATGGCTAGCAGTGAAGGGGTTAATTAGGTAGTTTGTAGGGAGCTTGCAGGGTTAATTTTAGCTTTAGTGTAGAGATCAGCCTCCCACCTGACACATCCCACCCCCTGATCCCTCCCAAACAGCTCCCTTCCCTCCCCCACCCCACAATTGTCCCCGCCATCTTAAGTACTGGCAGAAAGTCTGCTAGTACTAAAATAAAAGGTTTTCTATTTTTTTTTTATTTATTTTTTTATAGCATATTTACATATGCTGCTGTGTAGGATCCCCCCTTAGCCCCCAACCTCCCTGATCCCCCCCCCCCAAAACAGCTCTCTAACCCTCCCCCTCTGCATTATTGGGGGCCATCTAGGGTACTGGCAGCTGTCTGCCAGTACCCAACTTGCAGAAAAAAATGTTTTTTTTTGTTTCTGGGTTTTTTTTTCTGTAGTGTAGCTTCCCTACACCCACAGACCAACCCTCACACCTTGATAGATTGATTTTTTTAAAACTTGTATTCCCCTTTTTTTTTTAGCATTTTAGTAAACTTTTTGCTGTAGTGTAGCGTTTCCCACCCGCTCACTCCCCGTGCACGCGCCCGCCCCCGCCCTCCCGTGCATGTGCGCGCGCCCGTGCGCGCCCCCGGACATCCTCGCCCACGATCCCGCCCCCTCCACATCACTAGTGCCAACGATGGCCGCCACCCGCCTCCCGGTCCAGCTCCCACCCACCAACGAGGAAAGCCACCGATCTCCGGTGCAGAAAGGGCCACAGAGTGGCTCTCTCTGCACCGGATGGCTTAAAAAGGTTATTGCAGGATGCCTCCATATCGAGGCATCACTGCAATAACCGGAAAGCAGCTGGAAGCGAGCAGGATCGCTTCCAGCTGCTTTCCACACCAAGGACGTGCAGGGTACGTCCTCAGGCGTTAACTGCCTTTTTTTTGAAGACGTACCCTGCACGTCCTTGGTCGTTAAGGGGTTAATGATAGTCAATAAATCATAGTGACCTAAACATGAATTAAACAAATGTGAAATTTACAGTAATTAGGGTGGTTAAGGGAAGGGGGGTGGGATGTAGTAGTTTCACTTACATGCAGTGGAAATCCGTAGTATGTAATTCTGCAAGACATGATATATACACATGCAATGGTTGGTGAGGTACAGTCAAACATCATAATACATGTGAATGTTACAGTTTACTGTACTTATGAACAAGTAACTTACAGGTGAAGTATTCGCGGATCACAAAGTCCCTCACTTCATTCCCCCTCAGTGTCCCCCTGTCCACATCCTCAGATACAGGAACCAGCTGCTGTTCTTATGGTTCCATGTCCCCCAATATACGTGTGTCCACAGCAATGTTGTGTAGAATACAACATGCATTGACAATGGAACACACTTTGTTGGGGTTATACTGTAAAGCTCCACCTGTCAAATCCAGACACCTGAATCTGGTTTTGAGCAGGCCAAAGCTCCTTTCGATGACATTTCGGGTCCGTATGTGGGCCTCCTGGTACCTGAGTTGTGGCTCTGTAAGAGGGTGCACCAAGGGGGTTGACAGCCATTGTCTGCAGCCGTACCCTGCATCACCTGTCATGTAACATATGTATTCTGATTACTACAGGTTCATCATGTGCTTAAAGGGACATAACATGGATTTAATTTGAAAGATATGTTTTACAAAAACATTAAATTGGTGCATTGTAAGCTATCTACTTTTATACGAATCCAAACAAAGTTAAAGGGACACTGAACCCAATTTTTTTCTTTTGTGATTCAGATAGAGCATGTAGTTTTAAACAAATTTCCAATTTACTTTTATCACCAACTTTGCTTTGTTCTCTTGGTATTCTTAGTTGCAAGCTTAAAGGGACAGTCTAGTCAAAATTAAACTTTCATGATTCAGATAGGGCATGCAATTTTAAACAACTTTCCAATTTACTTCTATTATCTAATTTGCTCAATTCTTTATATATCCTTTGTTGAAGAAATAGCAATGCACATGTGTAAGCCAATCACACAAGGCCTCTAGGTGCAGCAACCAATCAGCAGCTACTGAGCATATCTAGATATGCTTTTCAGCAAGTGATATCAAGAGAATGAAGCAAATTAGATAATAGAAGTAAATTAGAAAGTTGTTTAAAATGACATGCTCTTTCTAAATCACAAAAGAAAAAAATTGGCTTTCATGTCCCTTTAACCTAAGAGGTTCATATGCTAATTTCTTAGACCTTGAAGGCCACCTCTTTTCAGAATGCATTTTAACAGTTTTTCACTACTAGAGGGTGTTAGTTCGCGTAATTCATATAGATAACACTGTGCTCGTGCACGTGAAGTTATCTGGGAGCAGGCACTGATTGGCTAAACTGCAAGTCTGTCAAAAGAACTGAAATAAACTGTGTTGGTTATGTAAAACTGTGGAATGGGTGATAAAGGGATTATCTATCTTTTAAAACAATAAAAATTCTGGTGTAGTCTGTCCTTTTAAGAAAATGTCCTTTAAGTGAAAAACTATTTATAGTATACTGTCCCTTTAAAGGGACATGAAACACACATTTCTTCTTTCATGAGTTAAAAAGAAGCTGCAATTTTAGTCAACTTTATAATTTACTTCTATTATGTAATTTGCTCCTTTCTCTTGATATCATTTGCTGACAAGCATATTAGATATGCTCATTAGCTGCTGATTGGTGGCTGCACATAGATGCCTCATATGATTGGCTCATCTATGTGCATTGCTATTTCTTAAACAAAGGATATCTAAAGAATAAATCAAATGAGATAATAGAAGTAAATTGTAATGTTGTTTAACATTGTATTCTCTATCTGAAACATGAGATAATTATTTTGTGTTTAGTGTCCCTTTAGTAGAAATATACAGACAGAATAAAGGTACTCACCAAGCAGCCATCCTCCCGAGAGTGTGCCAGATTCGAAAAGCCGGAATAAGGAGGTCTGGTGCAGGATGTAGGAATCATGTGCACTACCTGGAAAGCCTGCATACACATGTGTGAATTTCAGAGTGGTATCGCAGACCATCTGGCAATTCAAGGAGTAAAACCCTTTCCTGTTAATATAGAGGATTGGCTCCTCAAGTGGGCCCACGATACGCACATGTGTGCAATCAATTGCCCCCATGACATTGGGAATACCCCCCAGTCGATAGAAGCCATGTTTAAGACGGTTCCATTCCTGGGGGGTACGGGGGAAATGAATGTATCGCTGTGTCTGGTTATCTAGAGCAGTCAAAACCTCCCCTAGAATCCTGGAGAAGGTAGACTGCGCTAGGCCAGACACAAGGCCCTCTGTTGACTGGAATGAGCGGGATGCCAGGAAGTGTACAACACACAACAGCTTCTGCATACCAGTCATAGCTCGGTTCCTATTCACTTGAGGGTCAATATCATCCTTCAAGACCTCATATAGGTCAATGAGGCTTGCAGAAGTCAAGCAATACTTTTCCCTGACCTCCACTTCTGTCATCCCAAACCCAAACAGGGTGACCCTAACCCTGTGTATCCTTGGTGCCCTTGCTCTTCCCCTCTGCTGATGCCGACGTCTTATAGGCCCTGCTGGCCTATGACCAGCTGCAGCAACAACAGCAGCAGGGGCAGCACCAGGAACAGGAACAACAGCAGGAGGAGCAGGGACAGCAGCAGAAGCAGGAGCAGGGACGGCTACAGCACCATGACCAGGGACCTCAGCAGCAGGTACCTCCTCCACAACAGGGGCTTGTAGGGCTTCCAGCACCCCTTGTGCCCCACAATGCTGTCTGTGTATTTGTTGCAGAAAATGCAGGGGAAACATGGTGGCTAATGAGGGTGTGCATTGACAGGTGTTTTAAGGCTGCAGGTGAGAGGTTGTGCTGTTTGTGATTGGTTTGACACTCTTGCAGGGGCAGGAATTAAGAATGCTTAGAAGAGGTTTAACTGTTTGAGGTTTGCTGCTGATATGTATGTTGTTGAGCATGCATTTGTTGGGCCTTCAGAGGTTACGTTGGTTTTTTAGTCAGTGCAAGTGTTCCTGCGCCTGCAATTTGTAGCGAGATTAGAATGGAGTCGATTTTCTGAATTCTGCACACGTAAGTACTTACGCTGTATATTGGATACCAAACTGCGCGTGTTTTATATGTCAATCTATGGGTCAAAATAATACGGGCAAAGGCAGAAATATACGCGCGTAAGTTGTATGCTACACCGTATATGTGATACCAAACCAGCACAAAATTTGGCGTCGCCGGCTTCTGCGGGCGACGCTGCATATCGGATCGGGCCCCAGATATATCAAGACATGTACGTCAGCTATTTCAGGTCAGGTTCCTACAAAAGCATATTGAATATGTATGAATACTCAAAACAAGATCTTGTGAGAGGTAAGGTACTAAACATAGGTCTGTATGAACATTGTATATATTTGTCTTTTCCAGTAAACCTTATAATACAATAAAATCAAGCTAACTAAAATAAGGTTCATATAAAAGCAATGTTAGAAAGGGTAAGGAGTAATTCAAGACAGCATTCTGGAAGAGGTGGGGCATCAAATATAGATCTACGTGGACATCCTACTTTCAAAACATCTGGCTGATAAAAGTAATATTATAGTAGACCCCCAAGAGATATGGTTATATTTACGGACTTTCGTTAGAGGGGAGTTATCAAACAATTGTTTTCTGAGGCACTATACTTTCCAAAAGCATGTCTGGTCACCATCATGCTAGAGGACCAACTATACTAGGTACTCAAGGGCTTGCTGCGTATCATCATTCGGCCACAATTCTTTTAAGAGCAGTTGTCGGTCTCAGAGCAGTGTGAAGCAGTGGCCATCTTGCTGAGCCGCCAACCAGAAGTCCCGTAACGGTACTTTTAAAGATATTTTTGATGTTTTGCTGTGACACATTTTGTCTTGCGTAACAGTTAACCAGAGCTCTGAAGTCATGCTAACCTAGTGCGCATTAAATTCTATTGCACTCAAGGGAACATGTTTCCTTTCAACTAATAACACATGCGCTATTTCTGATGTTCACAAAGCGTTGTAAAATGCTACATTTATTTTACTACTCACAATCTAGTCCATTGTGAGATAAACTTGATAAATGGGCCTTAGCTTTTGTTTCAGTATTGTATTGTTTGCACTGTTTTTCCTTCTATTTTTAAAACCTATTACAGTATTGTTTATTAAGGGGTAGAAGTGTTTCTCATTTTTAAATGCAATTTGCCTGCAATATTATTAAAGGATTTTGTTTATCCAATATTGTAATGTCTTAATATTTGTTTCAATAAAAATGGAAACAAATATTGGAAACAAATATTGCAATTTGCTATTTATTCAGGTTTTGTAGGAAAAATAGTGTGTTAAGGGCTCCATTTATTAAGCAGCAGAGGCTGTTGGGGAGCCCTTGTGGTGCAGACTGACTCATGTGAGTTGGCTAACTGCAAGTTGACAAACATTGGTCAAAAGATGAGTGTTTCTTAACCTCTCCACCATCTCAAAGGCCCTGATATGTCACACAAGAGAAGGGGCAGCATTGCATAAGAACTTTCTTGTGCAATCATCAATGCAACAAGCGGATAAACAGCTAATGCTGACTGTTCACAACAAAAGAGGAAAGCAGGTTTCCTAGCTGGAAACATTGTATGCCCATCAAATCATAAATAGGGCCCTGAGTATAACACAAATATTATAGTTAAAGTTATACGTAATTGTGGTTGCTCACATGAAGAATTAGTGCCATAAATCACATTTTCTGTGAGTGCTAATGTTTCGTTTTTGTTTGCACCACTGATTATAATGAAGTTCTCCAACAAGAAGAAATGAATAACATTTTTACCATGATCAGTAACTTATTTTTCATCAGCAATTCTAGACACTATAATTTTCAGCGGCAAGCCTGTATTGATTTCCACAACAATGTATGTATATGTGTGAAGTGATGATGTCAGATATGCCCACCTAACATTGAACACAGAGTCTAGAGTTTGATCCCGGCAGTTTATCAATTGTTAACTGTAGCTATGTTGCTACATTCTGTTGTATATAAGTACCTAGTTATGTGCAGGTGCTAAAACTTAGCCAACTTCATTAGCATGGGTGTTTTGATCCATTTCACGTTTTTTTGGTGTGTAACATAATCAGTGCTCTCTCTCCTGGCCTATTCCAGTGTTTTCTACCCTATTATCTGTGTTTATTGCTGTACCTGCTTATTCACCTCCCCAAGTATTGCAGAATGACTAGTATCAATTTACTCAATAGTTTCCCACCTGCATTCAGTAATCTAACCTATCCTATGAAAAAAATCTGTAACTGCTTGTGATCAAACTTGTGGCTTCCAGTTATGTATCTACCTGTTTAAAAATCTAATCATGTCTATCTTTATCTGTACAGTTACCCATGTTTTCAAACCTGTACTCTGCTCACCTACCAGACTCTACTGTTTTACTTTTTTAATTTGCCTTCATCTTGCTCAACCCATTTTTTTGCTAACAAAACTGCTTATAACCTGTTTTTCAGAGGAACTTCATTTTTTGCATTCTGTACACTGAGGTTTTGAGTTCCTGCCAAGTTTACACCAAACATATAGTACAAAGAACCCAGGGGGGGATCTTTAAGAGGTGCGCTCCGTGTGTGATTTGTGTGAAATGTTAGTGTTACCGATTAGTTCCTTTTCCACAGGAGGCAAATAAAGATTCAGCTGTGTGGATCTTTACAAATGTTCAATGTGATGAATCAGGCTGAGGCTGCTCCTCTTGAACCCGGTGTTAGGGAATATCTATACAAATAAAGCAAAAAGAGGGCGCCTCTTGTGAGTGTGATATGTCCCATATGAATCCGTGTGTGTATGTGATGATAAAGGCTTACCAAAATCCAATGCACCGTACTGTGACTGGTGCTAACAGGCGAGCTAGCACTTGTACAGCGGCTAGTACACTGCTCCCCAATGACGTCCAGCAATGGGAAATCAGCCAAAAACTTGTCCCAGGAGAGATGGGATCAAAAGAATGATGCAAGCAAACGCACAACTTCCAAAAAGATTAAAAGATAAAAAACGCTTTATTGACATGCAACGCATTTCTCGACCGCAACTGGTCGTTTCTTCAGGCAGGTAAAACCAAAACTATATAACAATATAGACATACAGGGATCAATTTGTCAAAGTGCGAGCGGACATGATACAATGTAGCGTATCATGTCCACCACACATCGATAAATGCCAACAGCATACACTGTCAGCATTTATCATTGCACAAGCAGATATTGTAAACTGCTTGTGCAATGCCGCCCCTGCAGATTCATGGCTAGCAGGGGGTGTCAATAATAATTTCTGTTTCCGGCGAGCCTGAAGGCTCGTGCGGAAACAGGGGCATCAAGTTCCATTCGGAGCTTGATAATTCAGCCCCAATGTGTGCATGGATTCCATTGTACACCAGCACCTAATAAAGAATTAAATTCAAAGTCCTCTCACTTTCCACACATTACTCAAACTCCTCATTCTGTTATTCCTCTTCTATTGAATAATGTTTTCCACTTGACATATATTTATGTTGTTAATCTATCTGTAATTGTCTAAACCTTCCCTGCTTCCTTTCCTCCAAGATATGCATGTTATGATCATTCACATGCATTTGTTTTTATACCATACTGTATTGTAGTAGCCCTACCATGAGGTGCTAATAAATTGGCAATTGATCTATAAGTGCTGATAAACTTAATCAGTATTTTATTATCTTTAAATCAACTGAAATAAAAATGTATATTTCTCTTTCATCTACTGTAACAGTTAATTACCTATAAGCTTCAGACGAAAAAAAATCCTTTTAGAATATCCTTTTAACTTTGTTAGACTTATGGTTCTATTAATTTGAAAGTGAGGTAGCCTCTTATTTAAACCTCTCATCTGGCTAATTATTATATGAATTAGTTTGGAAGTTTGTTACTCTAAACCCATTTAACCTGCTGACTTTTCCAATTCTCAAACCCATCTGTCGCCAAATAACCTTTGGCGGCCTGTAATGGACTTTTAATTTATTGCAATTACAATGCCAACAACCTGGAACTTTTTTGAACACTTAGATTATATAAATAACTGTATCTCCCATAATATTGACCGTGAGGGATGTCTTACTTATTGCTTTCTTACTTATCACAACTATATTATCCTGATTAACCTTTTTATAAGCAAGTACATAGATACAAAGATACAAAAATATGAATATCAACAGTAAACAGTGACAATAATTCATAATAAATTAGCTGCCTCTAACACAAGAATCATGTTTCTAATTTTTATTCTTCTCACTAATTTTTTTTTTTTTTTTTAAATAATTTTTTATTGAAAATTGGACACAAAAGTACAAACAAGCGTACACAATACAGAGTAAAAAGACATTTTGCATTACAAGGTGAGTCATACACCACAAATATAAACAGAGGGTGCTGGAGCTAAGGTTCAGGAAGTCAATCATTATTATTAAGTACTCAGTCCATTATTGTAAGCTGTGAAAAGAATATACGAGTTATAACAATATTTTGTTTTATAATGCATTATCGATGGTAAGAAACATGGGCAAAAACTCATCCATTCAGAAATAGGGGAGTGAATAAATCTAGAAAGCTAACAGTAATTGTCAGATACCATGGATCAGGGAAAGAGAGGAGGAGAGAGGAAGAAAAAAAAAAAAAAAAAAAAAGTGGAGGGGAGGGAAGAAAAAGGAGGGAGGGTGGGAAGGGAGAGAGAGGGAAGAAAGAGATGGAGAGGAAAGGAAGCAGCCAGGAGTGGGCTGGAGTATCCTTAGGACTAATATAGGGGGGGAAGCTAGAGACTGTATCTGGTAGGGTATTATCTAAGAGACTTCCATTGATCCCAAATCTGTGAGTGTAATAGGGTTTTGTTGTTCTGAGTGAAAATCGGGAGCTCCATAAGCTCAAGGTATGTCATTATCTTAGTAACTTCGCTCCACACTGGGGTGGTTTTTTGTTTCCATAATCTAGCTATTGTCAATTTTGCTGCCATAAGCATATACACGCTGAGAAAGTCCCCGGCGTTTGTCAGCGTTTTGATGTGAAGGTGAAATAGTAAGGTCTGTGGGGAGGCCTCTAGAGAAGGATCTAAAATCTTCAGTTTGTACACTATTTCATGCCAGAATGGTTTTAACGTAGGGCACTCCCACCATATATGAGAAGGCGTACCCACAGAACCACAATCCCTCCAGCAAAGGGGGGAATTAAAGGGGAGATTTTGAAAAGCCTTAGGGGGGTGAGGTGCCACTGGAGACATACTTTGATGTACAATTCTAACAGAGTAATGCAATGTAGGGCCTGTCTGGTAAGCGAAATGGCCCTGGACCACTCATCCTGCTCAGCATTGAAATTAAGGGATCTCTCCCACGCGGTTATGTAAGCTAAAGATTGGGGGGTTCAGCAGGTCCTTATATGAGGTTGCAAGTGCATGTGGGACTTTAATACCTGCTAGCCATCTTTTCTCCCATGTAGTAGGTTCTCTTGGTGGGGAATTCAAGAAACCCCAAGATTTTAGGAGGCTACGCACTCTCCAGTATTCGAAGCGCAAAAGAGGAGGGGGATTATAAGTGGAACTGAATTGTACTAACGATATCAAGCGACCCTCGGGAAATAGGTCAGCAATACGAATTATACCGTGCTCTTCCCAGAGAGAAGGGTGAGAGTCTAGAAGAGCCAATAGTAAACCTGAGAAAGAGTGAATAGGCGACGGGTGAGGTGCTATCTGTGATTCTTCTCACTAATTTAACCTTCTGTCTATAGTATTCTCCATCTAAGATATAACAAACAACCTTGCTTACCTATGCTGCGCTTCAATTTATTCGTTGCAATTTTTTTTACCTTACAAGATTGTTTTCTAATAAGCATCAATATTAGAGCAAATGAGTGCAAAGTGAAATAAACACAACAAAAATAGTGCAAGATTATAAGGTTTGAAGTTTACTGTAGCATGAGGCACACATAACAATATAATAACCATATTAGTTCCGGATAGTCTCAAATGATTCCATATGCTTCTGAAATCTGATGTTACCAGCAATCATTTATATGAAGAAAAAGTACAGGAAATAGTGTAGTGCAATCCTGTACCACTGCTGCACACCAATAATAATATTCACAATGCAAATATTTAAAAAATATATATATATAGATAAATACAATACATATTTAATTAATTAGTGATTCAATTATATCTTCTGCTGTGTTCCAAGAAAAATGGAAAAGCCTATGGGGATTTTATTTTTTACACTGTGTATGATTTCAAAATATTATAAATACAATGAGTTATATAATATTTACTGTGATTTGAAATTTTTCAAGCTAAGACAGTAAAGAAACAATACATCCATGCTAAATTCTAGTCCTTGCTGTCAATGCTGTCAATTGTTTTATATGGTGATATGTCCCCTGAATGACATTATGATATATACAAGAATATAATGCATTCATATTTTCCATGGTAAGTGAATAAAAATGCACTGGATATTAATAATAGATTTGTAATAAAAAAAGCTGCAGTGAAGAAAAAAAAACAAATCCTGTATAGTTTATTTCTAGTAAACAACTGAATAATGCATAGCTTTCTGCCTTGTGATTAAAGGGACAGTCAAGTCCAAAAAAAGCTTTCATTTTTCAAATAGGGCATGTAATTTTAAATCACTTTCCAATTTACTTTTATCAACAATTTTGCTTTGTTCTCTTGGTATTCTAGTTAAAAGCAAACCTAGGGAAGCACATATGATAATTTCTAAGCCCTTGAAGGCCGCCTCTATTTTATTTACTTTTCACAGCAGGGGAGAGCAAGCTCATGTAGGCCATATAGATAGCATTGTGATCACGCCCGTGGCTAGTGGCAGACACTGCACTAATTGGCTAAAATGCATCTATATGCAAAATAACTAAAAGTCATGTGATTAGGGGCGGTCAGAAGATGCTTAGATAAAAGTAAAAAGTGTATTAATATAACAGTGTTGGTTTTGCAAAAAACTGGGGAATGGGTAATAAAGGGATTATCTATCTTTTTAAACAACAAAAATTCTGGTGTTGACTGTCCCTTTAAGTAAATGATAAAGTTCACCCTGATGTATGGGCAAAAATCACTCTATATTTTTCACTGTCTACTTTATCTTAGAGACCCAGAATATAAAAATGTGCAACAGTATAAAGAAAGGAATAAGATAGACATAAGGTAATAGAGACTGACACTTGTTTGATTGATCTACTGAGAAACTAGATAAAAGTACATGAAAAAAAAAATGAACTGACATGTCCTCTAGGTATTTTGAAAGATTCACAATTGTATTACACAAAATATAACAACCTATCCTTTTAAAGTTATGATTTGTATTTTCTTTCTTAAAATGGGCCTTCTTGAAATAATATGAGAACATGTATTTGGTGTTTCTATGTGTATAACTGTATTGTAATAAACTTTTCAAGATTATTTTTATACATAAATAATAACATTTTGGTGCTTTGAATGAGGTATTTGTATACAATATTATTGTACATTGTAGAATTAAATAGCATAGCTAAGCAGAGTTATTCTAGATATGTTTGTATAATATCTATTTAAATACAAGGTCATTTCACATATACTGAAGAAGACATGAACTCTTTTCAAGTCCCTTACTGAATTATTTCATGTCCTATCAGTAGGCGCAATGCATTGCACAATGGCCTACACTCCATAACTACTAATATTCAAATATTTGTAGAGAAGCTAGGGACATTACAATGGCTTCTTAATAAAATAGAATTGCAGTAAAATAGCTTTTTGGCCTAGAATCCAATTGGAAACAATTGCTATTCAAATATATCATGTGACATCTCATGATTTTTTTTATATAATTAAAGATTTTAGATTACAATAGCGAAGTGTTTAATGTCCCTTAAAGCTTACACTATGTAGGTCACCAAAACCGGGAGATGAAGCTTTGCTTACTCATTGTCATGGTCACTGTCCTTCTAGTTTAGTTCACCAGATATTTCTCTTCTAAAAGGATTGTCACAGAGTAGCATGAATGCCTGCTCCTGAGCCTATCTCAGTATGCTTTCATGGAAAGGAACAACATTTTTTAACACAGTTGACCAAGAGAAAAGGGTGATTAATAAAGGTAAATTTGGAATGTTTTATTTTACATTGTAAATACATTTCATTTAGACTTCCATATCCCTGTAATTATAAAATTATGTATAAAGGGAGACAATGATAATTACACATGTGTCATAAATTGTTATTATTGGTTAAGAAAATCTGCATTTAAAGAGACATGAAACATATTTTTTTCTTTCAAGATTGAGATAGAGCATTTATATAACTTTTCAATTTACTTAGGCCTAGATTTAGAGTTCGGCGGTAAAAGGGCTGTTAACGCTCCGCGGGCTTTTTTCTGGCCGCACCATAAATTTAACTCTGGTATCGAGAGTTAAAACAAATGCTGCGTTAGGCTCCAAAAAAGGAGCGTAGGGCATTTTTACCGCAAATGCAACTCTCGATACCAGAGTTGCTTACGGACGCGGCCGGCCTCAAAAACGTGCTTGTGCACGATTCTCCCATAGGAAACAATGGGGCTGTTTGAGCTGAAAAAAAACCTAACACCTGCAAAAAAGCAGCGTTCAGCTCCTAACGCAGCCCCATTGTTTCCTATGGGGAAACACTTCCTACGTCTGCACCTAACACCCTAACATGTACCCCGAGTCTAAACACCCCTAACCTTACACTTATTAACCCCTAATCTGCCGCCCCCGCTATCGCTGACCCCTGCATTACAGTTTTAACCCCTAATCTTCCGCTCCGTAAACCGCCGCAACCTACGTTATCCCTATGTACCCCTAATCTGCTGCCCTAACACCGCCGACCCCTATATTATATTTATTAACCCCTAATCTGCCCCCCTCAACGTCGCCGACACCTGCCTACACTTATTAACCCCTAATCTGCCGAGCGGACCGCACCGCTACTATAATAAAGTTATTAACCCCTAACCCGCCTCACTAACCCTATCATAAATAGTATTAACCCCTAATCTGCCCTCCCTAACATCGCCGACACCTACCTTCAATTATTAACCCCTAATCTTCCGATCGGAGCTCACCGCTATTCTAATAAATGTATTAAGCCCTAAAGCTAAGTCTAACCCTAACACTAACACCCCCCTAAGTTAAATATAATTTTAATCTAACGAAATAAATTAACTCTTATTAAATAAATTAATCCTATTTAAAGCTAAATACTTACCTGTAAAATAAATCCTAATATAGCTACAATATAAATTATAATTATATTATAGCTATTTTAGGATTAATATTTATTTTACAGGCAACTTGGTATTTATTTTAACTAGGTACAATAGCTATTAAATAGTTAAGAACTATTTAATAGTTACCTAGTTAAAATAATAACAAATTTACCTGTAAAATAAATCCTAACCTAAGATATAATTAAACCTAACACTACCCTATCAATAAAATAATTAAATAAACTACCTACAATTACCTACAATTAACCTAACACTACACTATCAATAAATTAAATAAACACAATTGCTACAAATAAATACAATTAAATAAACTAGCTAAAGTACAAAAAATAAAAAAGAACTAAGTTACAGAAAATAAAAAAATATTTACAAACATAAGAAAAATATTACAACAATTTTAAACTAATTACACCTACTCTAAGCCCCCTAATAAAATAACAAAGCCCCCCAAAATAAAAAATTCCCTACCCTATTCTAAATTAAAAAAGTTACAAGCTCTTTTACCTTACCAGCCCTGAACAGGGCCCTTTGCGGGGCATGCCCCAAGAAGTTCAGCTCTTTTGCCTGTAAAAAAAAACATACAATACCCCCCCCCCCAACATTACAACCCACCACCCACATACCCCTAATCTAACCCAAACCCCCCTTAAATAAACCTAACACTAATCCCCTGAAGATCTTCCTACCTTGTCTTCACCATACCAGGTTCACCGATCCGTCCTGGCTCCAAGATCTTCATCCAACCCAAGCGGGGGTTGGCGATCCATAATCCGGTGCTGAAGAGGTCCAGAAGAGGCTCCAAAGTCTTAATCTTATCCGGCAAGAAGAGGACATCCGGACCGGCAAACATCTTCTCCAAGCCGCATCTTCTATCTTCTTCCATCCGGTGCGGAGCGGGTCCATCTTGAAGCAGGCGACGCGGATCCATCCTCTTCTTCCGATGTCTCCCGACGAATGACGGTTCCTTTAAGGGACGTCATCCAAGATGGCGTCCCTCGAATTCCGATTGGCTGATAGGATTCTATCAGCCAATCGGAATTAAGGTAGGAATTTTCTGATTGGCTGATGGAATCAGCCAATCAGAATCTAGTTCAATCCGATTGGCTGATCCAATCAGCCAATCAGATTGAGCTCGCATTCTATTGGCTGTTCCGATCCGAAGATTAGGGGTTAAAATTTTTAATCGAGTGGCGGCGATGTGGGGGGACCTCGGTTTAGGGGTACATAGGTAGTTTATGGGTGTTAGTGTACTTTAGGGTACAGTAGTTAAGAGCTTTATAAACCGGCGTTAGCCAGAAAGCTCTTAACTCCTGCTATTTTCAGGCGGCTGGAATCTTGTCGTTAGAGCTCTAACGCTCACTGCAGAAACGACTCTAAATACCGGCGTTAGAAAGATCCCATTGAAAAGATAGGCTACGCAAATGGCGTAGGGGGATCTGCGGTATGGAAAAGTCGCGGCTGTAAAGTGAGCGTTATACCCTTTAATCACTGACTCCAAATACCAGCGGGCGGCCAAAACCAGCGTTAGGAGCCTCTAACGCTGGTTTTGACGGCTACCGCCGAACTCTAAATCTAGGCCTTATTGTATAATTTGCTTCATTCTCTTGCTATCCCTTTTTAAAGAAGCAGCAATTCACTACTGGGAGTTATCTGATCACATTGG